>NC_068393.1:187511-225011 GCF_023724105.1 Carassius gibelio
TCTTTTTTAGCTATTCTGTTTGGTTTTATAAGCTTATTTGTATTATTTGGTTAACATGATTATGAATGACATTGAAGAGGGGAAGGTGAGCAATGAGTCAAGTATTTTTGACAAACTTTTTTGAAATATAATTTAAGTAATTATGTCCAACTCAATTCCAGATTATAAGAAACTATAGCCATACCGTTACTATAACATATCCAACATGTATCCGGCTACCTGGCAAAAATTTGATACTGTGGTGGACCAGGGAAGTTGGTCTCTTGAAGGTCTCTTATTTACTACACTTTCCTTAAAATAAGCCAGCAATGAAAAAATAAAAAATAATAAAAATAGTTTGAAAAGTACAGTTGCAGTGAAAAGCATTTCTGAAGCATCATGTGACACTAAAGAGTACTGAACTGGAGTAATGATGCTGAAAATTCAGCTTTGATCACAAAAATAAATTACATTTTTAAATATATTCAAATAGAAAACAGTTATTTAAAAAAAATTGTAAAAAATATTACACAATATTACTGTTTTTGCTGTATTTTGGATCAAATAAATGAAGCCTTGGAATGAATCATGAATTACATTCTGCATGATAAAATATAAAGATTTCACAGAGATCTTCTGTAATTTTATTTTAGTTACTACTACATTACTGTAGTAAAACCATGTTTTACTACATTTTATACATGTGAGGACGAGCGGAGAGTATACCATAACATGATTAGCCTAAATGTTAATAAATTAATTGTATCAGCAATCATAAATCAAAGAAGAAATTTCTTAGAAATATGTTATCTAGGTGACGAGGATCACTCGTCGCTTTGTGTAAGTTCCAGTACGAAACAGCGAGGGGGCGCACCTGTTATGATTTTCCGATGGTAAAAACAAATTATATGTTGTTGTATTATATATCAATATACAGTTTTTGACCAGCGAATGTGTGCAAATGTGATTTTTTTTGTCCGTCATTAAAACGGCGACGTCGCCTGCCGCTGCCGGCATCACATTACATTTTCATCTACAGGTTACAAACTAGTTTTTGTAGCTATATAGACGGAGCGCTCGGTTTTTCCTGTGGTAAAATGCATTTGGCCAAAATCGCATTTTATAAAAGATGAAATGCTACTGTATGCACAGGCTATTTAAGTGTTGGCTATGTATTGGCTATGACTAGATGGCAAATGTTAGCCCTCTCTCTCAGGCTACTTCCCACCATAGACAGTAAAAGAATGTTTACCCACGTGTCTCAGTCAGTCAGTCAGACATCAAATAAATAAAATATGAGCCTTTATAGACATTGTGTTTAGTAGTACTTATTCAAACAACAAGACATTTATTTACCCTTCGCAAAACTTTGTTCAGCTCAGTTGTTGTCTACTGTACTGCGTGTTGATTCAATGAATATAGAGGGGGCGGAGTTATCAGCTTAATGACAGCTTGAGGAACGAATAAGATTTACACAAGCTCGTTTTAAGAACTTTCATTTGCTAAATATTTGTAAAACAGACAGACAGACGTAAAGGGTGACCAATAGCGTTGATAAAAAAAAAAAAAAAAAAAAAAAAACACCAAAAAAAGGGCACTTCGGAGTGTAAGGGCAAAAAGGGCATGTGTTCTGCACAGGTTGAGCCCTACCTGTGCACGTGCCTGATGTGAGGTTAGATGGAGGTCGGCGCTCATGTTTATGTCAGGCGGGTTAAAGGGCAGCTAAAACTTGGTCCTTATTTAACTCTTCGAATTTCCCGGAGGTTCTGGGTAATGAAGTCCTTTACCTCCAGCCTTTTCTGATTGAGTCTGTAACAACCTTTGAACACTCACTACCTTTCTTTCTTTTACGTGTTCCTTTTTCTTGTTTTTTCTCTTTTTATCGTTCTTTCTTTCTTTCTCTCTCTCTCTCTCTGTGTTTGATCAGGGTCCGGTCAGTCTGATGAGTCAGTCGTGTGTTTTTCTGCTCGTTTTGTTCTTGTTCTTCCGGTATTTTGCCCTCTTCGAGACCCGACGAATAAAAGATGACGCAGAGAACTCACTCTCTTTCTCTCCTCTTATTTATTTTTTTGTACAGACGAGGAATAAACAGCGGTAACAGGGCAGGTTTTATCCGGCGGGTGATAATGGAGGACGAGCTCTAAATCACCGGTGAAAATGTCACCGCTCTCCGGATGCTTCCACTCACATAAACAGACTGCTTTTATAGACACTGGCCAGATTAAAAGGCTTTTCTGTGCTGTTTTAATTTTATTTTTTTAAAGTGTTTTAAAATTTGTCTCTCTTTATGACTCATGCCATCGCTGCCGCGGTCGCCGTGACAACCATCTAGCCACATCGTTACCGTAGAGACGGCAGCGTTGCCCCCCTCAGAGGGAACGGATGGAGTGTGTGTGTGTGTGTGTGTGTGTGTGTGTGTGTGGTTAGAGCTGGCATCTATGAACTAACATGCCATATGTGAGTGAATCTTGTACATGTTTAATGAAATTATTCAATATTTAATAACGGAAATCAACAATGATTAGCATTTGGAGCGCTCATAAACGGCATTGGATCAGTGGATTCTGTCAATGCTTTTTTTTTTGCCATGCATAGTTAAAATGCCAATTAAAAATACTGGTACAGTAAATAAAGTGCACCAAATCAGTATTTGGTTTAGACAGTATTTGAGGCAGTTGATAAGTCATTTCCGAGATTTGTCCAAATGGTGAGTGTTTTTGCACCAGTGCATTGTTAAAGGATCAGTGAGTCCTTCATTATTCCCATAAGTTTAACAGCCAAATAAAAAAATATTGGTATAGTAAAATTCACTGATTCGTGAGATCAGTACATCCTTTATAAAAACATTTTGTCGAGTTTAATGCATCCTTTCAGAGGCGTTGAAATCCATTAAATCAGTTCTAACAGCACTTAATGAAAGCAGCATCTTTCAGATAAGGGCAGAGCGTCACGTTATTTAAAGGGGAAGTGCACGCGTTAATGAGTAGCAAAGGATTAAGCTGCATTAATTACTTTTATGCCACTGGTCAGGCTTTTATATGTAGTTTGGGGTAACGGTTATATGTAGTTATAGGGTTGACTGAAATGATAATGCAATAACTGACACTTTAAATCAATGTTTCAAGCAACAACAACAAAAAATTGAACATAAAATAGATGAATGCAAAAATTAGCCATTGATCATATCTAAACATGTATCCAAATGTAATTATTTATATATAAATATATATATATATATAATACGGGGGAGCGCAAATAGGGATTTTGCAGAGGGCATCAAATTGACTAGAAATGGCCCTGTGTGTGCGTGTGTGTGTGTGTGTGTGTGTGTGTGTGAGGTGAATAAGAGTGCTGTGGTTCTCCCAGAGAAATAAATGCTCAACAGGAGATGACAGCAGAACTCAGAAACTGTTACTGAGATGAGAAATTAAACTGGTTTTACCTCTGCAAACACAAACAGTCAGAACGAATCAAACTCCTGCTGTGTGAGAAGCAACACACGGCTTCATGAAGTCTTCCTCTTCTTCTCCAGATAAAAACATCCTCAAGACACAAATACCTGAAAATTCCATTAAATATTCATCTGATTGTAGTTGATTCGTTAAATAAGGATTCTTTGCTCCATTTAGAGGGTTTTCTTTGTTGTTTTTTTCTTTTAGCATAAATATCTCTTAAATTGTACATATATATTAAATGGTTTAATTTGAAAATTTGATGTAGAATTTACTTCCAGCAAGTAACACACTGAAATAAATGTGACCTTTTAAAGTAGAAGGACTGAATTAAAGTAGAAGCACAATTTAAAAATTCTATGATGTATAATAAAACAAAAACTCTATTTTGATTCAAGATATATTCTCTCAAAACAAGTTGATTTCTATCTTGATTATATTACTTTTTGTGCTTGTTTTCCAGATCAAATATCTAAACATGCTGAAATTAAGATTACAAAATTTTTTTAGTAACATTTTTTTTTTTATTACTTTTTTTTTTAAAGAACAAATATCGGTCGGTGGGGAAAGAAGAAATACAATTTTCTCTTTGACATAAGTTGATTTTTCTGTCACATTGGCAGAGTTTCTCATTTATTTATTTATTTATTTTATAAAACAAGACTTAATAACAGCAGTAATATTGCATAAATGTATCTTGATTTAAGGATATTTTAAGAAAAATGTTTGGCAAACATTACATAGGAAATTTGCATTGTACAAAATAAAATACAATCTACTTTTATTTAAGAAATATTCTCTGAAAACAAGCTGTAATTTCTTCCTTGTTGCTTATATATCTAGTTTTTATTGTATTTATGTTTATTGTTCCTTGAAAACAAGACAAAATACCTTTTAACTACATTTATATGTGTAATAATCTTCCATTTCTGTTTACCTGTTATAATTTCAACATCTCTCTCTTTCTCGGGTGTGTTAATTGTGATTTTTATCAGAGGATTTCACACAAACACTAGTCAATGAGCAGTGAATTCACACACACACACACACACACACACACTCTCAGCATGTTTTCCATCTGGACTGTTGGACCATTTTGTAGACAAACACAGGAAAGCAGGAGAAGTATTGAGGGTGTGTGAAGCTTGTGAAATAGTTTAGAGACGATGGAGATGTTTTATGGTCGTCTGAATTTCACAGCAGCAGATGGACCGATGACAATGAGACCAACCTGTGTGACAATAACAGGAACGCTGATGACGCTGTTGTCATGGCGACCGCCTCCAAAGATCCAAATGCACTCTTCTGCTATTTCACCAGAGCCACTCGAGTCGAGTAAGTTAGTATCAGTGTAATTCAGTTTATCTGATGACTTCTGGTGAAACTCATGTGCATCTTTATCAGTGCAGCAGTTTTTTCATATCAATGAAAATGTACACAATTTCAAATAACCATTAAAACTTACAAAAATTGCAAATGGCAATTAAAACGTACGAAAATGCCACTTAAAACATACGAAAATTTCAAGTGCCAATTAAAACTTACGAAAATTGCAAATGCCAATAAAAATGTACAAAATTTCACATAACTATTAAAACTTAAAAAACTGCTAATCACAATTAAAACTTCCAAAAGTGCAAATGCCAATTAAAACTTACGAAAATTGCAAATAACAATTAAAACTTATGAAAATTGCAAATAACAATGAAAACTTACTAAAATTGCAAATGCAAATTAAAACTTACGAAAATTGCAAATGCCAATTAAATCTTACAAAATTGCAAATACCAATTATAACATACAAAAATTGCAAATACCAGTTAAAACTTACGAAAATTGCAAATACCAATAAAAATTTACAAAATTGCAAATACCAATTATAACATACGGAAATTGCAAATAACAATTAAAACTTATGAAAATTGCAAATAACAATTAAAACTTATGAAAATTGCAAATAACAATTAAAACTTACTAAAATTGCAAATGCCTATTAAATCTTACAAAAATTGCAAATACCAGTTAAAACTTACGAAAATTGCAAATGCAAATTAAATCTTACAAAATTGCAAATACCAATTAAAATTAACAAAATGCCAATTAAACATAGAAATTTACAAATACTAATTCAAACTTTCAAAAATGACCATACTACCAAATACCACAACAAATATTCAAGACCACTTAAATACTGAGAGATTTAACAGTTCTGTTTAATAGTTCTGCTTAAATGTGCTGACTAAACGATTTAAACCTACTAACCAGTAAATGAGGCTCCTTTACACTGTTTTACTGTAAATAAAATGTAAAAAAAAATCTAAGATTATTGAAGTACATTTTACAAGAAAATACTTTCAGTCATTCTACTTCAAAATTTAGCGTATAATTCAATATAAGTTGCCATATCTTTGTAATTGTTTGTGAAATGTACTGTTTCTGAGTGAATGTGTCTTGGAGCTCACTATTATCTTTTTAAGCTCACTTTGAGCTCACTATTATCACTATAAACAGTTTTTACATTGTTTGAACATATATAATCCTCAAACCCTTACAGTTCATATTGGATGAATTTTTAAACGCTGATGCATTCTGGGATTGTCCTCTTCTCTATCATATTAATGATGCTGTTGAATGTTCAGCTCTGTAAAGCAAGCGTTGTGGTGAAGCGCTGTTGTTTATTATTTGTGGAGTAAGTGCTCGTTTTCGTTCCACTGGCGCACAAACGAGTGTCGCCGCAAGAATCTGTGCTGCATTTGCTTTCATTTCCCTGCGGCCAAAGCTCGGAGATTTGCTTCTATCCATCTGTCATCATCTCGTTACCGCGGCGACAGGCTCCCTGGTGATGGTTGCCGGGCTGCTTGTGGAGATTTGCTGCGCTGTCGAGATGTGTTTCTTTGGTCACCACGGGAACAGAGCCGGAGGTGGCAGCACATATGTGTGTGTGTGTGTGTGTGTGTGTGTGTGTTGGAATGTCACTAGAATGTGTGTGTGTGTGTTTGTGTGCTTTAGATCAGTGATTTTTAACTGGCTTTGTATTGGAAATTGCAAACTCATTGTGTTTGGCCTTAAAATCAAACAGTGAATGCATTATTAAACTTAATAGTTGATAATTATTGCAACGAAAAATTCAACAGGTTTCTCTTGATGGTTTCTAAATGTCTGCTGAATTTGACTGCCTTCTTTGAGTTTAGCACAAACTATGTTTATTCTCACTTGATGTAAATCTGTTTTTTTATGTTGTTTCTTTCATCAGTGGTGTTTAGCAGTATCAGATCAATTTGTGCTTTTATTTGTAGTATTTTTGTCTCATTTTCAAATACGAGTACCTAAAAATTATTGAAAAAATCAGTGTTTATAAATATCTAAAACTTCTTAAAAGGCACCTGTTATGCCCTTTTTTACAAGATGCAATATTGGCCTTGGGTGTCCCCAGTATGTGTCTGTGAAGTTTCAGCTCAAAATACCCCACAGATCATTTATTATAACAGCCGAAAACTGTCATTATTGGAGAGTCTCCAAAATAGTTATTTTGGTGTGTATCACTTTAAATGCAAATGAGCTGCATATTCCCGCGCAGTCAGCTGGTAGAAGCAACATGTGTTCAGTCGTACATATGGGAGGCTGAATGCACTGAAAGTGGGTTGAAACTGCGGAAACTCTAGCAATGCAGGGCTGTCCATCAGCAGCTGTGGGCGGGGCCTGTGCAATGTGATGTCACATTGATGTTTAGAGAACCAAAACGGTAGGCTTGAAACAATCAAAATGATCCATCAGTGTGCAAGCAAAATTATAAATCTCGCTTTGAATTAAGCTTATATTTCTCCCTACACTAACAACTATTATTATATATTACTTATTATATTATATTATTATATTTTAATGTGCGTTTACGTGTGTTTGTACAGTATATACATTAAGATAAAAAAAAAATGTGTTGGAAACAACAATAAAGAGATTAAATTTTTTATTGTATTTCAGTTAACATTTTTTTTTATTTCAAGAAACAAGATTTTCTTTGAAAAATGTGAAAAGGTTTTCATTATATCTTCAGTTTTGGTTTTAATTAACTGCAATAACCTTGCCCATCTAATTAATCTAATGTAAATGTTTCTTGATTTAATGATGTTTAGATATTTATACTGAACAATAAGACAAATCACTAAGAAAGAACATCAGTTTAAATGATTATTTAACATGTTTTTTTTTTTCCTTATGTGTGAATTGTTTTCTTTGAGTTTTTTTTCTTGTTTAACTTCATATCCATATTTGTCCCTTCGGCTAATCTTGATTTAGATTGGATCCACTCTATAAAACCCCTAAAATATTTCTGAGTGCTCTTTGTCTGGAGTGGAAACTCGTAACCCGTCTATCGCACTCAAACTAACGGCGTGTGTTTTTACGGTGATATTAAACTGATGCGGCGCTGCAGATGATGCTCGGCGTCTCTGCACCTGAGATGGGTTTTTAAAGCCTCTGTCTCTGTTTTAAAGCCCTCCGGCGAGTGTTTGGAGACGTTTGACCTCGCTGGCGCTCTCATGCAGGAGTCTGAATCACCCCGAAGCCAAGGGCTGCGTTAAAACACAACCGAGCCGCCGACGGCCGCAGATGAAAGCTTTATCTTTGACCTTTTGGGATTTTGTCTGATTACGCAACAAAAAATGTGCAGAGATTCACTCTGGAGAGGTGAGAGAGACGTGAACACACACACACACACACACATGCACTTTCCTCTCACATTAAACCTGATCCAGCAAATACAGACTGGATTACTCTGCACATAATGTTTCAAAAACCCAGTTAGGATTTTATAGAGTCTTTACATATAATAGTGATTCAGCTGTTCAAGAGATGTTTCAGGCTGATTCAGAGCACAGTTTATAGAGAGAGAGAGTGTGTTTTCATTTCATGTTATTTTAGGTTTTGTTAATATTTTGAATTAGGCTTTTCACATTAAAGTTATCGAGTCATTTTGCTATTTACTATTATTTATTACTATTATTTTGATTATTATTATTTTAAGATATGTCTTTAAAATTATGTGCTTTTAGGTTAATTTTATTTATTTTAGTACATCAAGTAAAATTTTGGTAACTTTAAATTAAATTAAATAAAACATTCAGATATCATAAGTCAAGCGTCCAGACCACATGTGAACTCTTTTCCCTTTGAATATGTGGTCAGTCGCAGTCCTTGTGATCATAATGCAAATATTAAAATATATTAAAAAGAATATACACAATCTGTTAAATATCCATAATCAAATAAATATAAATAAAAATTAAAAAAATTGTACAGGTACACTTAAAAAAAATTTGTTGTAGAATTTATTTTGAAACAATTTCCACTCAGAATTAATTTTAAATAAAAATTAGCTCACATTGTTTTTTTTTATTTTTTATTTATTTTTTTATTTTTTATTATTATTATTATTTATAATGTATATCAGTGCTTTAAGTGGGTAGGTAGGCACCAGTACTCAGTACCGCCACTTCCAAATATAGCTCTTGAGCGTACCACCACCTCTCCGTGCTACCAGAACTTTCATTTGGACATCTGTTTTAATAGAGCTTTTAATCCTTTGCCTTCACTGTCGCTTTTCAGAACGCCCTTCATAATGCACGCTTCCTAATTCTTCCTGGTTCAGAGCGTGATCGCGAATCATTTGAGTCAGTTCGGGAGTTCAATGCGGGTTCGCGAATCATTTGAGTCAGTTTGGGGATCGCAAATCATTTGAATCAGTTCGGGAGCTCGGAGCTGCTTCGCGGATCATTTGAATCAATTCGAGAGTTCGGAGCGGGTTCGCGAATCATTTGAGTCAGTTCGAGAGTTCGTATAGGGTTGGCGAATCATTTGAATCAGTTCGGGAGTTCGGAGCTGCTTCGCGGATCATTTGAATCAATTCGAGAGTTCGGAGCGGGTTCGCGAATCATTTGAGTCAGTTCGGGAGTTCGGAACGGCTTCGCGGATCATTGAGTCAGTTTGGGGATCGCAAATCATTTGAATCAATTCGGGAGTTCGGAGCGGCTTCGCGGATCATTTGAATCAATTCGAGAGTTCGTATAGAGTTGGCGAATCATTTGAGTCTGTTCGGGGAACGCGAATCATTTGAATCAGTTCGGGAGTTCGGAGCTGGTTCGCGAATCATTTGAGTCAGTTTGGAAGTTTGAAATCAGTAATGCAGTGGCTCTTTCTGAGGGTATTTTTTCAAAATCCTTTTGCACATTTTATTTATGTTCAGTAGTTCTTTCTAGCTCAAGCAAATCCACAAACTAATAAAAGGATTTATTATTAAGGTTGCCTGTTGACTGCTGTGTATAAAAGCCCTTCAATATAGTTGTTGTTACCTCAGGGGATGAGGGGAATCATCAAAAAATGGCTATAATAGAGTACCGGCACCTCTTTTGGGCCACTTAAAGCACTGATGTATATATTATTTATGTATATTAATCTAAATATTATATATATATATATATATATATATATATATATATATATATATATATATATATTTATATTTATATTTATATATATATTAATATTTAAATTAGATTTCGTTTTAATGTAACTTTTAGTAATTTTATTAAGCGCTTTTGTCATTTGAGGGTTTAAAAAAAAAACATTTAGCCTATTATTATTATAAACAAATAATTATGAACAAAAAGGATAAAAACTAAAATAAAATTGTCTTGTAAAACATGCTCCTCTAATCTTTCTATCAATATTTGGATGCTGGAACAAAAAGGCAAGAGTTTTCTCTGTGTCTAATTGCAAATACTCGAGCAGTATTAAGATCTAAATCTCTGCTGCTGTTTATGCATTTATACAGTTGACTTTATTCCCTTTCTGTGAGTGTGTTTGATTCTGGAGTCTGTTGATGTGTGAATCTCTCAGTGTGACTCCAGTGGAAATGATGCTTTACGAGGAAGCGCAGAAGTGTTTTTAGCTCAAACAGGGCTTTATGGAGCGCAGAATCTCACCCTCCAGAAAGAGCCAAACGGGGAAGTTTGTTCTTCTGTGGCGAAGGCAAAGAGCAAAGTTAGTCCTCATCCTCCCACTGGTGAATGAGAATGGAAACAGACGCTCCCGCTGTCTTCCTGCGTCATCACCGCCGGTCCGTATCCATGGCAACCTCGCCTCCCCATCGCTGCTTCTCGTTCGACCCGAATCAAAAGGCTGAGAAATCTTTTGACACTTGAGATGGTTTCTGCAGGACACAAAACCATCAGCGCTTGCCTCCTTCTCCTCACTCTCCTCTCCTCTCGGGTGCTGCTAAAAATAAAGGTTTCCATCGGCTCTCGATTCGATGATTTTAAGGGTTTAAAAAAGTTTTTAGTGTTTCATCAGAAGTTCTTCAGCACTTACTGTAGAAATCAGCTTGATAACGCTTTTAGTTTTAAATGAGCATGACGTGATGCTCATAATCAGATCTTTTGATTTGTTCATCAAAGAGAAAAAAAATATTCAAATGAGATGAAGCTAGAGTTTAACTTGATGCTCTAAAATTGGTGTAATAAAATATTATTAATTAAAGCTATATGGACATATTTAAATAATAATATTAATGATAAAAGCACAAAATTAAAATGAAACTAAAAATATAAGATTTTTTTTAATACATATAATTTTAATGTTAATATTATAGAATTTTCATTGATGAAGTATTTCTGAATTATACAAATACACAGAAAATACTGGTGCACAGACAATTGTTTAATTACAAACAAAACATTGAATTAAACACAAAAGACTGAAATAATTGAATTAATAAAAAATGTATGAATTCTTATAATTTATTATCATAGCACACAATAATATTTTGTAATTACCTTTAATTTTATTTATTTTCAGAATTAATTAAGTTCAGTTTACATTTTGGAAATGTTTAGAACTTTTGTCATTTGTAATGTTATTTATATACAAATATATATTTTTTAATTTGTTACAATTTTTTATTTCAGTTTTAAGTTTTCAATCTAATATTTATATTTTATTTTTAATTAACAAAGATTATAGTTAATAGTTTATTTAAAGTATTTATAATAGTTTTGTTACTTTTATTTGTTTTTATAATATATGTGTGTGTGTGTGTGTGTGTTATCAAGCTGAGAGCTGCACATATGTACAACCATACAAAGGATTATGGGTAATGTAGTGAATGCAGTTCTTTAAATCATATTTTATTCAATAATTTTATCATTGTGGTGGTGTTCATGTGTGTTTGTCATGTTTATATGATATAATGACATGTGGGCAGTGTTGTAAACTAATCTGGGATATTGTGGTTAACTAAAACTTAAACCTTTATTAAAAATAATAAAAATAAATATTGGTACTTAATAATAAAAATCCATATATTATTTTTATTTTGTTTAACTTGATGTATTAAAATAACTAAAACTTAAATAAAATTAATAAAAAAAAATAGAGAGATTTTATTTAAAAGATCAGCAATAAAGTCACAAAATATATATAAAGAAATCCATATTAAAATGGAAAAAACAAAATGTGTCTTAAACAACTAATTTCATAAAAAAAGAGAAATAAATCAAATGAGATGAAGCATGTTTCATTTGAACATTTCACAGTTATTCAAATATAGACAGATTATTTAATAAAAATATTTATATTATTTCAGCAACATTTCTTATTTTCATCTAGTTTAGCATAATTGATATATGTTCTAAACGTATTTAAAATATAAAACAACTTAAAACATTTAAAACATTTGTAAAATGTCAAAAGTAATTATAAGCACTTATATAGTGACAAAAACACACAACGAAATTACTAAATCTTTAATTAAAAATAATATGAAAATGAAAATAAAACAGCTATGATAGTGTCTCGGTTATATTACAATGACAGGGTAACTGCATTTAAATCTGTAGATATGAATATGTACAGAAACTTTATATTTCCCCGGTGAATTAACAGATGTTGCTGTTCTCAGTCATGAAATGCACATGAATCTGAATAATGAAGGAGGTTGAAGTGTGTGTGTTTGGCTGTGAGATGCAGAGAGACTGATCTTTCTTTCGTTAAACACTGAAAGTGACGCAGGATTTCCTATCGCTCGTCTGCGGATGCGCTCGTATTGTTTCGGCTCGTTTGCTCACTGACATCAACAGGAAACACAAATCCTGAGCCGGACTCATGCTGAGAGGAGCTGTGTGTGTGTGTGTGTGTGTGTGTGTGTCAGTGACCTAAAATATACTAAAACCTAAAATATACTGTATGCACATGAAGCTGCACAAAAAGAGTTTTTCTATATAGTTTATTGTTCTATAAATCTCATAACAAAAATAAATCTGATTTAATTCAATATTAAGTTTTGTATTTTTTTAACCTAGGATAAAATGCGTTTTTTTTTTTTTTTTTTTGTTGATAAAATTACACAAATAGAATTTGCTACGTAAATCTTAAAATATACATTAAATATTTGTACAATTTACCAATCTCATAACGAAATTAAATAAGGTTCAATTAAATTTTAAATGTTTGTTAATTTTAACCAAAAACTAAAATGTATTAAGATTTATTAATTAAGCCATACAAATATTATAACACAATTTCAGACCTCCAATTAAATTTAAAGTGTTTGTTTATTTTAACTAAAAAAATACACAAATATGAAATTGACCTTGTTAATCTTAAGTTTGCATTAAATTTGCTATGTAAATATTAAATTTGTCTAACAAAGTTTGTTGTTATACCAAACTCAAACTCAAGTCAATTAAAAAAGAAAAAAAGAAATGAAAAAAAATTATAAAATGCAGTATTTATTAATTTAGCTTTTATTAATTTTAAACTACACAAACATGATATTTTGTTGTTGTATCAGACATAAATACCTTTACTTATTTAAACATAATCCTGATTCCAAAATAACTGTATAATTTGTGAAATTGTTTTTTTTTTCAGGCAATAACTGTTCAGTCAAACACACACACACACACACACAAACAAACGTGTGTGTAATGTCACAGAGCACACTTGTGTTTCATGGTTGCTAGGGTGATTGTTGGCGGTTGCTAGGTGGTTCTGGATGGTTGTTTGCTCATAAGAGCTTGTCCTCAATTCTGTCTGATATTCCGCTTTGTGCACAAAACTGAAGTATTTACTGCTGTCTGATGAGATCTCTCTCTCTCTCTCTCTCTGTGTGTGTGTGTGTGTGTGTGTGTGTGTCTCTGACCTTCCTTCTGCTCCATCTGAAGGTAAGAGCTCATTGTTTGTTTGTCTGATGCACGTCACCTGCTTTGGTTCTTCACCGCTCACAGACAGAACGAGAGACAAGACAGAGATTAATAGCATTAATTATTCATTATTTTATATATTAATTTTAGTACTTTGAGTTGAATTCAAAGAAAATGAGAAATGATGCCTTGGAAAAACCTACTGAAATATAATGAAATCGTTTTAGTTTTAGTTAGAAATAAAAGCATACTGCAGGCGTGTAGTTTGACATCACGAACAGAGTTTCATGAAAGTCTCTGAGACACAAATGAGACGTCATGATTTACTTCAGCGACTGTCAAACTGTGTGTAGCTTCAGCTGAGATCCCTGGAAAACTCTCCTCTCTGAAGTTCACACTGACTCTGACTGAAGAGAGCAGCCTGCCATCATTACTGCAGTCTGTCTGTCACACACACACACACACACACACAGACACACAGAGCAGTGTGTTTGTGTGCATGAAGCTCTCAATCACATACAGTCAAACCCCTTCACTAACAGACAAACCTTCCACAGACAACACTCAGCAATCAGAATTAGCCAAACGAGGTTATGCTTTAGATCTAATCACATCAACAGGTAGAAAATATTACAATAACTGTGAGAACCCTGCGGAAACGAGTTGAATCTGTCAGTCCGGTGACATTTGAAGACAATCAGTTGATTAAATAAAATAAAATGCATGCTGTTTGTTTTATTAAATTCAATAGATGCGTGGACGGGTTTAAGACTCTGATCTTCAGGTTTGTTCTGGTTATTTTCCACTGATCTGTGCTGTCAAACAGAAGGTTCTTGTTGCTGATCTCTGTTATTTAGTGTTTCGACTGATGGTGAATCGCTTCGTTTGTGACGAATCGCTGTGGATCAAAGCATCAGGTGAATTAATAAATGTATAAATGCAAGAATCGTCTCTCACAGAACTTGCAGAGAGCAGGAAAAATAGTCATTCCTGCTCTCATTCATTTGCAGGAGAACAGATGGGATTTAGTTTTGCTCTGTCCGTCTGATTCAGAGCAAAACACGAGGAAAGACAATATTCCTCCGGAGAGTGTTTTCAGGGTTTATTCCAGAAGATCCGGTGCAGAGCAGCGCTCTGTTATTCTGTGAGGGTTTACCGTGGTAATTTATGGTTTGCCGGTGTGATGTTTCCTCTCTTCAGCGGGATTTATATCACAGCGTTCTCCAGATGCCAGAGACAGAATGAGATACTGCCGGCCTTACGAACACACCGTCTGCTTATTTTCTCTCTTTCTCTTTTGACGTTTCTGTATATCTGGAGTTTTTACAGAGGTTGTGCTTGCAGCAGATAGTTCGGTGGAAATACCACGGTACTTTGATAAATATACCATTCCTGAAGCCCAAACGGTGGATCAGGGGAAGGTCATGGGTTTGATTCCCAGGGAGAGCAATAATCAGATCTGATCCCGGAGCAATTTTGTGAAATTGAGAGCTATGCATCATCTGAAGCTGAATAAATGAGCTTTCAATTGATATGAGGTTTGTTCGGAGGATAATATTTGGAATATTTGAAAATCTGGAATCTGAGGGAGCAAAAACATCGAAATATTGAGAAAATCATCTTTAAAGTTTTCCAAATGAAGTTATAAGCAATGCATATTACTAATCAAAAATTAAGTTTTGATATATTTACACTATGAATTAAAAAAAAAAACTTTTCATGGAACATTAATTTGATTTTTTGGCATAAAAAACAAATGTATAATTTTGACCCAAACAATGTATTGTTGTCTATTGCTATAAATATACCTCTGCTATCCTGCTTTATATATAATATAATATAATATAATATAATATAATATAATATAATATAATATAATATAATATAATATAATATAATATAATATAATATAATATAATATTCCCTGCTTTTGTATAAAATATAAAATATAAATATATATATAGTAAATACCATGAATACATTTTAAAATACTTTTTTTGGCTTAAAAGAAAAATTGATGCTAAATTTTATTAAAAAAATTATTACATTTTATAAAACTGCTATTAAGTCACTACAACTTATTTAACCTTGAATGCAATTTAAGTCGCTTTAAAGAAAAGTGCCTGCCCACTGCATGAATGTAAAAATAAACACAACATATAAATATACAAAATATTTTGATGATATAAAATATTATTTTAAATATAAATACCATAAAACTGAATTATATACTGAATTTATCTGAAAAAGTTACTACAGCTTATTTAGAAAAATAAAATAACAGACATTTGGGGTTAAATTTCAAACAATATTAAGTTAATGTAATGACCAGTATTATTACTGTGTGTCATCAGAACTCATCGAAACAATGTTTGAAACTTAGAATCAATAAACAGAATTGTGTAGATAATAACAAAATGTAGATAATAACAAAATAGAATTTTAAACTTGCCACCATGCATTTGAGTTGTGGTAGCTGCGACTGAGTTATACCAAGTCAATATTTATGCGCTTCAGATATTACTGTAGTGCTACATTCCCAGAGAAGCGTGGTGTCTGGGGCTGGTTTTTGTTAGAGCAGCATCTGTTGGTGATGATGACTCGCTCCTTCACTGCGTCTGTGGTCGGCTCCAGCAGGTGAAAAGGAAAGTGTGTGTGTGTGTGTGTGAAGAATCAGCAGAGTCTCCTCAACAAACACATCTTCAGGATAAATACAGCGGCGTTCGTTCTGCAGCTCGCTTCAGTGTGTGTGTGTTTGCCAGACAGTGTGTTTTCATCTCCACGAACACAGCAAGGTCACTTTTAGCCCAAAGAGCACACGCGCACACGCACACACACACGCGCACACACACACACACACACACAAACACACACAAACACACACATGCACACACACGCACACGTGCGCGCACACACACACACACACACACACACACACACACACACACACACACACACGGCTCGTCCATTATCTCAGTCAAAAGATGTTTTCTTATCTGCGTTTTTCTCCCCAGTGGTGAGCATCAGTCTTTAGAGGTACACAGTTCATCTGTGTGTGTGTGTGTGTGTGTGTGTGTGTGTTTTGTCCTTCCAATTAGCTTAAAAGCTAGAAGTCAATGATGGTAGTAACAACCTTTCACACACACACACACACTGTCCTTGAGGATTTTGTTGGGTTGCTGTAATGTTTTTGTGAGATTGATGATGATGATGTCATCTTTTTGTGGAGGATGTGCGTGTGTGTGTGTGTGTGTGTGTGTGTGTGTGTGTGCGTGTGTGTGTGTGTGTGTGTGTGTGTGTGTGTGTGTGTGTGTGTGTGTGTGTGTGAGAGAGAGAGAGAGAGACTCTAATGTCACATATTGGAGTTAAAGTAACATCTCTACTGTGTAAAGTGACACCCTTCAGAGTGAAACATAAATCAATGAGAAACCTTTTAGTAATTGTATTATTTAAAAAAAACTATTTCAGTTTTAATAATTTTGGTAATTTAAATGTATCTAATTTCACTTCTAATTTTAATAAATTTAGTTTTTCAATTTAAACATTTTATTTAAGTTTTAGTAATTTTAGTACGTCAAATTAAACGTACTTCAGTTTTAGTAATTTTAGAATTTAAATGTATTTCAGTTGTCTTTTCAGTTTTATTTGTAATTTCATTATTTTGAACTTATTTCATTTCAATTTCATTACTTTAAAAAATCTATGTCAGTTTTAGTAATTTTGGCACTTTAAATGTATCTAATTTAATTTAAACTTATTTCAGTTTCCTTTCTAGAAAATGTAGCACATAAAAACTCAAGTTAAACTTATTTAGTTTAGTCATTTTATTACATAGTTTTATTTTAACGGCTTACACACATTTACATATATTTTATGCCTTTTTTCCAAACTTTCCTCTGATCAATACAGAGAGATTATCTACCAAAGAGAAATCATTTGATGAGTTTCATACACGTTTGATTCTCGCCCCAGTAATTATACTGTATTAGTAAGAAAGAACACACAGGTCTTTGTGGAAACATGTTTCACAGCAGAAGTCTTTAGTGACTGTGTAGTTGTCTTGTTAAACATCCAGTCAGTCACTAATGTGTAATTCAAACCGATTCAACAAAATTCATAGACTGAAATCAAATCACTTGATTGAGCTGCTTCGTTTGTGTGTATCTTTGTATTATTCTGCAGATCCCAGCATTTGTATCTCATCACACTGAACTCATTCCTGTGTAAAATATCATTTGTTTTGTCAGACGTGCTGCAGGAATCACTGCATTCAGATTTGCTTCGGAAGCTGCAGACGTGTTAACTCACTCACACCTTTACTGAGAGAGACTCTCGCTATGAGATCAGCCACACGTGTGTGTGTGTGTGTGTGTGTGTGTGTGTGTGTGCGCACCTGTACAAGAGCATAGAAACTTTCACCTTCCAGCACCACAAAACTGCTTCATTGCCATAGTGATGAAAGGCACAGAAAGAAAAAGTTTTTAACCACCCACACGAACTAAAACCACCCACACTGACTGACGAGATCTCTCTCTCTCTCTCTCTCTCTCTCTCTACCAAAACGGTAGGCTTGAAACAATCAAAATGATCCATCAGTGTGCAAGCAAAATTATAAATCTCGCTTTGAATTAAGCTTATATTTCTCCCTACACTAACAACTATTATTATATATTACTTATTATATTATATTATTATATTTTAATGTGCGTTTACGTGTGTTTGTACAGTATATACATTAAGATAAAAAAAAAATGTGTTGGAAACAACAATAAAGAGATTAAATTTTTTATTGTATTTCAGTTAACATTTTTTTTTATTTCAAGAAACAAGATTTTCTTTGAAAAATGTGAAAAGGTTTTCATTATATCTTCAGTTTTGGTTTTAATTAACTGCAATAACCTTGCCCATCTAATTAATCTAATGTAAATGTTTCTTGATTTAATGATGTTTAGATATTTATACTGAACAATAAGACAAATCACTAAGAAAGAACATCAGTTTAAATGATTATTTAACATGTTTTTTTTTTTCCTTATGTGTGAATTGTTTTCTTTGAGTTTTTTTTCTTGTTTAACTTCATATCCATATTTGTCCCTTCGGCTAATCTTGATTTAGATTGGATCCACTCTATAAAACCCCTAAAATATTTCTGAGTGCTCTTTGTCTGGAGTGGAAACTCGTAACCCGTCTATCGCACTCAAACTAACGGCGTGTGTTTTTACGGTGATATTAAACTGATGCGGCGCTGCAGATGATGCTCGGCGTCTCTGCACCTGAGATGGGTTTTTAAAGCCTCTGTCTCTGTTTTAAAGCCCTCCGGCGAGTGTTTGGAGACGTTTGACCTCGCTGGCGCTCTCATGCAGGAGTCTGAATCACCCCGAAGCCAAGGGCTGCGTTAAAACACAACCGAGCCGCCGACGGCCGCAGATGAAAGCTTTATCTTTGACCTTTTGGGATTTTGTCTGATTACGCAACAAAAAATGTGCAGAGATTCACTCTGGAGAGGTGAGAGAGACGTGAACACACACACACACACACACATGCACTTTCCTCTCACATTAAACCTGATCCAGCAAATACAGACTGGATTACTCTGCACATAATGTTTCAAAAACCCAGTTAGGATTTTATAGAGTCTTTACATATAATAGTGATTCAGCTGTTCAAGAGATGTTTCAGGCTGATTCAGAGCACAGTTTATAGAGAGAGAGAGTGTGTTTTCATTTCATGTTATTTTAGGTTTTGTTAATATTTTGAATTAGGCTTTTCACATTAAAGTTATCGAGTCATTTTGCTATTTACTATTATTTATTACTATTATTTTGATTATTATTATTTTAAGATATGTCTTTAAAATTATGTGCTTTTAGGTTAATTTTATTTATTTTAGTACATCAAGTAAAATTTTGGTAACTTTAAATTAAATTAAATAAAACATTCAGATATCATAAGTCAAGCGTCCAGACCACATGTGAACTCTTTTCCCTTTGAATATGTGGTCAGTCGCAGTCCTTGTGATCATAATGCAAATATTAAAATATATTAAAAAGAATATACACAATCTGTTAAATATCCATAATCAAATAAATATAAATAAAAATTAAAAAAATTGTACAGGTACACTTAAAAAAAATTTGTTGTAGAATTTATTTTGAAACAATTTCCACTCAGAATTAATTTTAAATAAAAATTAGCTCACATTGTTTTTTTTTATTTTTTATTTATTTTTTTATTTTTTATTATTATTATTATTTATAATGTATATCAGTGCTTTAAGTGGGTAGGTAGGCACCAGTACTCAGTACCGCCACTTCCAAATATAGCTCTTGAGCGTACCACCACCTCTCCGTGCTACCAGAACTTTCATTTGGACATCTGTTTTAATAGAGCTTTTAATCCTTTGCCTTCACTGTCGCTTTTCAGAACGCCCTTCATAATGCACGCTTCCTAATTCTTCCTGGTTCAGAGCGTGATCGCGAATCATTTGAGTCAGTTCGGGAGTTCAATGCGGGTTCGCGAATCATTTGAGTCAGTTTGGGGATCGCAAATCATTTGAATCAGTTCGGGAGCTCGGAGCTGCTTCGCGGATCATTTGAATCAATTCGAGAGTTCGGAGCGGGTTCGCGAATCATTTGAGTCAGTTCGAGAGTTCGTATAGGGTTGGCGAATCATTTGAATCAGTTCGGGAGTTCGGAGCTGCTTCGCGGATCATTTGAATCAATTCGAGAGTTCGGAGCGGGTTCGCGAATCATTTGAGTCAGTTCGGGAGTTCGGAACGGCTTCGCGGATCATTGAGTCAGTTTGGGGATCGCAAATCATTTGAATCAATTCGGGAGTTCGGAGCGGCTTCGCGGATCATTTGAATCAATTCGAGAGTTCGTATAGAGTTGGCGAATCATTTGAGTCTGTTCGGGGAACGCGAATCATTTGAATCAGTTCGGAGTTCGGAGCTGGTTCGCGAATCATTTGAGTCAGTTTGGAAGTTTGAAATCAGTAATGCAGTGGCTCTTTCTGAGGGTATTTTTTCAAAATCCTTTTGCACATTTTATTTATGTTCAGTAGTTCTTTCTAGCTCAAGCAAATCCACAAACTAATAAAAGGATTTATTATTAAGGTTGCCTGTTGACTGCTGTGTATAAAAGCCCTTCAATATAGTTGTTGTTACCTCAGGGGATGAGGGGAATCATCAAAAAATGGCTATAATAGAGTACCGGCACCTCTTTTGGGCCACTTAAAGCACTGATGTATATATTATTTATGTATATTAATCTAAATATTATATATATATATATATATATATATATATATATATATATATATATATATATATTTATATTTATATTTATATATATATTAATATTTAAATTAGATTTCGTTTTAATGTAACTTTTAGTAATTTTATTAAGCGCTTTTGTCATTTGAGGGTTTAAAAAAAAAACATTTAGCCTATTATTATTATAAACAAATAATTATGAACAAAAAGGATAAAAACTAAAATAAAATTGTCTTGTAAAACATGCTCCTCTAATCTTTCTATCAATATTTGGATGCTGGAACAAAAAGGCAAGAGTTTTCTCTGTGTCTAATTGCAAATACTCGAGCAGTATTAAGATCTAAATCTCTGCTGCTGTTTATGCATTTATACAGTTGACTTTATTCCCTTTCTGTGAGTGTGTTTGATTCTGGAGTCTGTTGATGTGTGAATCTCTCAGTGTGACTCCAGTGGAAATGATGCTTTACGAGGAAGCGCAGAAGTGTTTTTAGCTCAAACAGGGCTTTATGGAGCGCAGAATCTCACCCTCCAGAAAGAGCCAAACGGGGAAGTTTGTTCTTCTGTGGCGAAGGCAAAGAGCAAAGTTAGTCCTCATCCTCCCACTGGTGAATGAGAATGGAAACAGACGCTCCCGCTGTCTTCCTGCGTCATCACCGCCGGTCCGTATCCATGGCAACCTCGCCTCCCCATCGCTGCTTCTCGTTCGACCCGAATCAAAAGGCTGAGAAATCTTTTGACACTTGAGATGGTTTCTGCAGGACACAAAACCATCAGCGCTTGCCTCCTTCTCCTCACTCTCCTCTCCTCTCGGGTGCTGCTAAAAATAAAGGTTTCCATCGGCTCTCGATTCGATGATTTTAAGGGTTTAAAAAAGTTTTTAGTGTTTCATCAGAAGTTCTTCAGCACTTACTGTAGAAATCAGCTTGATAACGCTTTTAGTTTTAAATGAGCATGACGTGATGCTCATAATCAGATCTTTTGATTTGTTCATCAAAGAGAAAAAAAATATTCAAATGAGATGAAGCTAGAGTTTAACTTGATGCTCTAAAATTGGTGTAATAAAATATTATTAATTAAAGCTATATGGACATATTTAAATAATAATATTAATGATAAAAGCACAAAATTAAAATGAAACTAAAAATATAAGATTTTTTTTAATACATATAATTTTAATGTTAATATTATAGAATTTTCATTGATGAAGTATTTCTGAATTATACAAATACACAGAAAATACTGGTGCACAGACAATTGTTTAATTACAAACAAAACATTGAATTAAACACAAAAGACTGAAATAATTGAATTAATAAAAAATGTATGAATTCTTATAATTTATTATCATAGCACACAATAATATTTTGTAATTACCTTTAATTTTATTTATTTTCAGAATTAATTAAGTTCAGTTTACATTTTGGAAATGTTTAGAACTTTTGTCATTTGTAATGTTATTTATATACAAATATATATTTTTTAATTTGTTACAATTTTTTATTTCAGTTTTAAGTTTTCAATCTAATATTTATATTTTATTTTTAATTAACAAAGATTATAGTTAATAGTTTATTTAAAGTATTTATAATAGTTTTGTTACTTTTATTTGTTTTTATAATATATGTGTGTGTGTGTGTGTGTGTTATCAAGCTGAGAGCTGCACATATGTACAACCATACAAAGGATTATGGGTAATGTAGTGAATGCAGTTCTTTAAATCATATTTTATTCAATAATTTTATCATTGTGGTGGTGTTCATGTGTGTTTGTCATGTTTATATGATATAATGACATGTGGGCAGTGTTGTAAACTAATCTGGGATATTGTGGTTAACTAAAACTTAAACCTTTATTAAAAATAATAAAAATAAATATTGGTACTTAATAATAAAAATCCATATATTATTTTTATTTTGTTTAACTTGATGTATTAAAATAACTAAAACTTAAATAAAATTAATAAAAAAAAATAGAGAGATTTTATTTAAAAGATCAGCAATAAAGTCACAAAATATATATAAAGAAATCCATATTAAAATGGAAAAAACAAAATGTGTCTTAAACAACTAATTTCATAAAAAAAGAGAAATAAATCAAATGAGATGAAGCATGTTTCATTTGAACATTTCACAGTTATTCAAATATAGACAGATTATTTAATAAAAATATTTATATTATTTCAGCAACATTTCTTATTTTCATCTAGTTTAGCATAATTGATATATGTTCTAAACGTATTTAAAATATAAAACAACTTAAAACATTTAAAACATTTGTAAAATGTCAAAAGTAATTATAAGCACTTATATAGTGACAAAAACACACAACGAAATTACTAAATCTTTAATTAAAAATAATATGAAAATGAAAATAAAACAGCTATGATAGTGTCTCGGTTATATTACAATGACAGGGTAACTGCATTTAAATCTGTAGATATGAATATGTACAGAAACTTTATATTTCCCCGGTGAATTAACAGATGTTGCTGTTCTCAGTCATGAAATGCACATGAATCTGAATAATGAAGGAGGTTGAAGTGTGTGTGTTTGGCTGTGAGATGCAGAGAGACTGATCTTTCTTTCGTTAAACACTGAAAGTGACGCAGGATTTCCTATCGCTCGTCTGCGGATGCGCTCGTATTGTTTCGGCTCGTTTGCTCACTGACATCAACAGGAAACACAAATCCTGAGCCGGACTCATGCTGAGAGGAGCTGTGTGTGTGTGTGTGTGTGTGTGTGTGTCAGTGACCTAAAATATACTAAAACCTAAAATATACTGTATGCACATGAAGCTGCACAAAAAGAGTTTTTCTATATAGTTTATTGTTCTATAAATCTCATAACAAAAATAAATCTGATTTAATTCAATATTAAGTTTTGTATTTTTTTAACCTAGGATAAAATGCGTTTTTTTTTTTTTTTTTTTGTTGATAAAATTACACAAATAGAATTTGCTACGTAAATCTTAAAATATACATTAAATATTTGTACAATTTACCAATCTCATAACGAAATTAAATAAGGTTCAATTAAATTTTAAATGTTTGTTAATTTTAACCAAAAACTAAAATGTATTAAGATTTATTAATTAAGCCATACAAATATTATAACACAATTTCAGACCTCCAATTAAATTTAAAGTGTTTGTTTATTTTAACTAAAAAAATACACAAATATGAAATTGACCTTGTTAATCTTAAGTTTGCATTAAATTTGCTATGTAAATATTAAATTTGTCTAACAAAGTTTGTTGTTATACCAAACTCAAACTCAAGTCAATTAAAAAAGAAAAAAAGAAATGAAAAAAAATTATAAAATGCAGTATTTATTAATTTAGCTTTTATTAATTTTAAACTACACAAACATGATATTTTGTTGTTGTATCAGACATAAATACCTTTACTTATTTAAACATAATCCTGATTCCAAAATAACTGTATAATTTGTGAAATTGTTTTTTTTTTCAGGCAATAACTGTTCAGTCAAACACACACACACACACACACAAACAAACGTGTGTGTAATGTCACAGAGCACACTTGTGTTTCATGGTTGCTAGGGTGATTGTTGGCGGTTGCTAGGTGGTTCTGGATGGTTGTTTGCTCATAAGAGCTTGTCCTCAATTCTGTCTGATATTCCGCTTTGTGCACAAAACTGAAGTATTTACTGCTGTCTGATGAGATCTCTCTCTCTCTCTCTCTCTGTGTGTGTGTGTGTGTGTGTGTGTGTGTGTCTCTGACCTTCCTTCTGCTCCATCTGAAGGTAAGAGCTCATTGTTTGTTTGTCTGATGCACGTCACCTGCTTTGGTTCTTCACCGCTCACAGACAGAACGAGAGACAAGACAGAGATTAATAGCATTAATTATTCATTATTTTATATATTAATTTTAGTACTTTGAGTTGAATTCAAAGAAAATGAGAAATGATGCCTTGGAAAAACCTACTGAAATATAATGAAATCGTTTTAGTTTTAGTTAGAAATAAAAGCATACTGCAGGCGTGTAGTTTGACATCACGAACAGAGTTTCATGAAAGTCTCTGAGACACAAATGAGACGTCATGATTTACTTCAGCGACTGTCAAACTGTGTGTAGCTTCAGCTGAGATCCCTGGAAAACTCTCCTCTCTGAAGTTCACACTGACTCTGACTGAAGAGAGCAGCCTGCCATCATTACTGCAGTCTGTCTGTCACACACACACACACACACACACAGACACACAGAGCAGTGTGTTTGTGTGCATGAAGCTCTCAATCACATACAGTCAAACCCCTTCACTAACAGACAAACCTTCCACAGACAACACTCAGCAATCAGAATTAGCCAAACGAGGTTATGCTTTAGATCTAATCACATCAACAGGTAGAAAATATTACAATAACTGTGAGAACCCTGCGGAAACGAGTTGAATCTGTCAGTCCGGTGACATTTGAAGACAATCAGTTGATTAAATAAAATAAAATGCATGCTGTTTGTTTTATTAAATTCAATAGATGCGTGGACGGGTTTAAGACTCTGATCTTCAGGTTTGTTCTGGTTATTTTCCACTGATCTGTGCTGTCAAACAGAAGGTTCTTGTTGCTGATCTCTGTTATTTAGTGTTTCGACTGATGGTGAATCGCTTCGTTTGTGACGAATCGCTGTGGATCAAAGCATCAGGTGAATTAATAAATGTATAAATGCAAGAATCGTCTCTCACAGAACTTGCAGAGAGCAGGAAAAATAGTCATTCCTGCTCTCATTCATTTGCAGGAGAACAGATGGGATTTAGTTTTGCTCTGTCCGTCTGATTCAGAGCAAAACACGAGGAAAGACAATATTCCTCCGGAGAGTGTTTTCAGGGTTTATTCCAGAAGATCCGGTGCAGAGCAGCGCTCTGTTATTCTGTGAGGGTTTACCGTGGTAATTTATGGTTTGCCGGTGTGATGTTTCCTCTCTTCAGCGGGATTTATATCACAGCGTTCTCCAGATGCCAGAGACAGAATGAGATACTGCCGGCCTTACGAACACACCGTCTGCTTATTTTCTCTCTTTCTCTTTTGACGTTTCTGTATATCTGGAGTTTTTACAGAGGTTGTGCTTGCAGCAGATAGTTCGGTGGAAATACCACGGTACTTTGATAAATATACCATTCCTGAAGCCCAAACGGTGGATCAGGGGAAGGTCATGGGTTTGATTCCCAGGGAGAGCAATAATCAGATCTGATCCCGGAGCAATTTTGTGAAATTGAGAGCTATGCATCATCTGAAGCTGAATAAATGAGCTTTCAATTGATATGAGGTTTGTTCGGAGGATAATATTTGGAATATTTGAAAATCTGGAATCTGAGGGAGCAAAAACATCGAAATATTGAGAAAATCATCTTTAAAGTTTTCCAAATGAAGTTATAAGCAATGCATATTACTAATCAAAAATTAAGTTTTGATATATTTACACTATGAATTAAAAAAAAAAACTTTTCATGGAACATTAATTTGATTTTTTGGCATAAAAAACAAATGTATAATTTTGACCCAAACAATGTATTGTTGTCTATTGCTATAAATATACCTCTGCTATCCTGCTTTATATATAATATAATATAATATAATATAATATAATATAATATAATATAATATAATATAATATAATATAATATAATATAATATAATATAATATAATATTCCCTGCTTTTGTATAAAATATAAAATATAAATATATATATAGTAAATACCATGAATACATTTTAAAATACTTTTTTTGGCTTAAAAGAAAAATTGATGCTAAATTTTATTAAAAAAATTATTACATTTTATAAAACTGCTATTAAGTCACTACAACTTATTTAACCTTGAATGCAATTTAAGTCGCTTTAAAGAAAAGTGCCTGCCCACTGCATGAATGTAAAAATAAACACAACATATAAATATACAAAATATTTTGATGATATAAAATATTATTTTAAATATAAATACCATAAAACTGAATTATATACTGAATTTATCTGAAAAAGTTACTACAGCTTATTTAGAAAAATAAAATAACAGACATTTGGGGTTAAATTTCAAACAATATTAAGTTAATGTAATGACCAGTATTATTACTGTGTGTCATCAGAACTCATCGAAACAATGTTTGAAACTTAGAATCAATAAACAGAATTGTGTAGATAATAACAAAATGTAGATAATAACAAAATAGAATTTTAAACTTGCCACCATGCATTTGAGTTGTGGTAGCTGCGACTGAGTTATACCAAGTCAATATTTATGCGCTTCAGATATTACTGTAGTGCTACATTCCCAGAGAAGCGTGGTGTCTGGGGCTGGTTTTTGTTAGAGCAGCATCTGTTGGTGATGATGACTCGCTCCTTCACTGCGTCTGTGGTCGGCTCCAGCAGGTGAAAAGGAAAGTGTGTGTGTGTGTGTGTGAAGAATCAGCAGAGTCTCCTCAACAAACACATCTTCAGGATAAATACAGCGGCGTTCGTTCTGCAGCTCGCTTCAGTGTGTGTGTGTTTGCCAGACAGTGTGTTTTCATCTCCACGAACACAGCAAGGTCACTTTTAGCCCAAAGAGCACACGCGCACACGCACACACACACGCGCACACACACACACACACACACAAACACACACAAACACACACATGCACACACACGCACACGTGCGCGCACACACACACACACACACACACACACACACACACACACACACACACACGGCTCGTCCATTATCTCAGTCAAAAGATGTTTTCTTATCTGCGTTTTTCTCCCCAGTGGTGAGCATCAGTCTTTAGAGGTACACAGTTCATCTGTGTGTGTGTGTGTGTGTGTGTGTGTGTGTTTTGTCCTTCCAATTAGCTTAAAAGCTAGAAGTCAATGATGGTAGTAACAACCTTTCACACACACACACACACTGTCCTTGAGGATTTTGTTGGGTTGCTGTAATGTTTTTGTGAGATTGATGATGATGATGTCATCTTTTTGTGGAGGATGTGCGTGTGTGTGTGTGTGTGTGTGTGTGTGTGTGTGTGCGTGTGTGTGTGTGTGTGTGGTGTGTGTGTGTGTGTGTGTGTGTGTGTGTGTGTGAGAGAGAGAGAGAGAGACTCTAATGTCACATATTGGAGTTAAAGTAACATCTCTACTGTGTAAAGTGACACCCTTCAGAGTGAAACATAAATCAATGAGAAACCTTTTAGTAATTGTATTATTTAAAAAAAACTATTTCAGTTTTAATAATTTTGGTAATTTAAATGTATCTAATTTCACTTCTAATTTTAATAAATTTAGTTTTTCAATTTAAACATTTTATTTAAGTTTTAGTAATTTTAGTACGTCAAATTAAACGTACTTCAGTTTTAGTAATTTTAGAATTTAAATGTATTTCAGTTGTCTTTTCAGTTTTATTTGTAATTTCATTATTTTGAACTTATTTCATTTCAATTTCATTACTTTAAAAAATCTATGTCAGTTTTAGTAATTTTGGCACTTTAAATGTATCTAATTTAATTTAAACTTATTTCAGTTTCCTTTCTAGAAAATGTAGCACATAAAAACTCAAGTTAAACTTATTTAGTTTAGTCATTTTATTACATAGTTTTATTTTAACGGCTTACACACATTTACATATATTTTATGCCTTTTTTCCAAACTTTCCTCTGATCAATACAGAGAGATTATCTACCAAAGAGAAATCATTTGATGAGTTTCATACACGTTTGATTCTCGCCCCAGTAATTATACTGTATTAGTAAGAAAGAACACACAGGTCTTTGTGGAAACATGTTTCACAGCAGAAGTCTTTAGTGACTGTGTAGTTGTCTTGTTAAACATCCAGTCAGTCACTAATGTGTAATTCAAACCGATTCAACAAAATTCATAGACTGAAATCAAATCACTTGATTGAGCTGCTTCGTTTGTGTGTATCTTTGTATTATTCTGCAGATCCCAGCATTTGTATCTCATCACACTGAACTCATTCCTGTGTAAAATATCATTTGTTTTGTCAGACGTGCTGCAGGAATCACTGCATTCAGATTTGCTTCGGAAGCTGCAGACGTGTTAACTCACTCACACCTTTACTGAGAGAGACTCTCGCTATGAGATCAGCCACACGTGTGTGTGTGTGTGTGTGTGTGTGTGTGTGTGTGCGCACCTGTACAAGAGCATAGAAACTTTCACCTTCCAGCACCACAAAACTGCTTCATTGCCATAGTGATGAAAGGCACAGAAAGAAAAAGTTTTTAACCACCCACACGAACTAAAACCACCCACACTGACTGACGAGATCTCTCTCTCTCTCTCTCTCTCTCTCTCTCTCGATCAACAGCATCACACACAGTACTACACACATCTATCTATCTATCTATCTATCTATCTATCTATCTATCTATCTATCTATCTATCTATCTATCTATCTATCTATCTATCTAAATTAAGATTTTGTTCATCAAGGCTGCATTAAACTGATCAAAAGTGACAGTAAAGACATTTGCTACAATGTTACACAAATGCTACAAAAATGTTTAAATGTTCCAAAAGATTTCTATGTCAAATAAATGCTCTTTTGAACTTTCTATTCATCTGTGAATCCTAAAAAAAATGGTTTGAGAGCGAAATGTCATTCATACAACATTCATGGAATGTTTGACTAATGTTTTTTTTTTTTTTTTTTTGATGTTACTAGTTCGGAATTTTCAGAGCACATTCAAAAGTAACGTTCCCATAACGCTTGCAAAATGATACAATGTAATGTTTCCTTAACATTCCCATAACCAAGAGAGAAGTTTCTATTCATCAATAAAATGTATCACGGTTTCCACAAAAACATTATGTGTTCAACATTGATAATAATCTTCATGTTTCTTGAGCAGTAAATCATCATATAATTCTGATTTCTGAAGATCATGTGACACTGAAGACTGGAGGAATGATGCTGAAAATACAGCGGAGCATCACAGAAATACATTACACTTTAACACAGATTCACACAGAAAACTTAATATTTAGGTTATTTCTACTGTATTTTTGATCAAATAAATGCAGCACTGGTGAGCAGAAGAGACTCTTTCAGGTCTGTCTGTGTTTTCAGTTCTTTGTCAGTCTTTCGTTCACATTCTCTTCACGTCTGCGCTCTCATTTATCAGAGATTGAATTCTGCTCTGTCATTCCAGAACAATTTAGATACGCTGTTAAGCTTAATTGAAATATCCTTTCTCTGTTTCTCTGTGACTCTCTCTCTCTCTCTCTCTCTCTGTCTCTCTCTCTCTCTCTGTCTCTCTGTCTTTTCACACTTTTAACGCTGCACACTTTCAGATTTCTCAGAGCAATTTCAGAGAAACTTTGTAAGATCCAATTATGTATTGTTTCTCTGGGTGTTTTTGTCTGTTCTGCTCTCAGGATCTGTCCGTTTCTCGCTCTTTTCATTAATTAGCGTTTGTTCAGTTTTCTCTAACGAGAGGCAAAGGTTTCACTGTGCTCGCGTCATGGCCTTCATCGCCATGGAAACTACACATTACATACCTGCTTCGACGCGCTATTTTCACACCAGAACTTATGGAGGCTTTCAGCAGTTTGCTTTTCTTTCTGTGATGCATTTCATGAACCGGCAGTCACACACACACACACACACACCTGAGGGCTGCTGCGGGACAGACAGACGCAGATTGACAGATGAAGAGAGACAGGTGTATTAGTGTGTGTAATGGAGGGAGAATCGGATGATGGATGTCTCACTTTCGCTTATTCTCTTCTTTAAGTGAAGGAACACACACACACACACACACACAATATACATTCTGTAAAATTTGCATTTGTATTATTTGCATTAAAGCAAATGTCAGTCTTTGACCTTTCTTTGTACATGTGATATTTTCAAACGCTGTGTGATTGTGTGTGTTTGTGACAGATGGAGAAATGTCTTTGTTTCGTATTCTTGGCTTTTCATCTAAAATGTTTGGCTTTAATACAAATTATAATATAAGTTTGTGTTTATACTCTAGATTGTTTCTAATGTGTTTATCGTTTCTCAGAATCTTTATCTGTCCTTCAAAATCCCTAAAGTATGTACTGTGCAGTACAGTTATTTATTCAGACATTGTCTTGACACAAAACAACTTTCAATGTGTGTTTCAAGGTGATTCGTGCCGTACGTCAGTGGAGCTCTTTTATAGTGAGACACATTATTCTACAGCCGCAGGATATCAGAACATGAGAGAAAGAAAAGAGAGAAGAATAATATTTATAATATGTCTCTTAATATGTATGGTATATGTGCAAAGTATGTAAGTCAGATTTATTATGTAGCCTAGGCTGTATTTTTGTTTTTATGATAAGATTGCAGTGGTTGTAGTTTGATGTAACAAGAAATACTAATGTACTTTAACAGTGTCATAATCAGGCTGTCCAACAGTAATATCAGTACTTTTGGCTGTAGTTTATTGTCATCAGAATTCAGGTGTACTTTAAAAGTGTCAGTAGTTCGACTGTAGTTTGTTGTCATCAGATTCCAGGTTTACTTTAAAAGTGTCAGTAGTTCGACTGTAGTTTAATCTCAGAAATCCAGGTGTACTTTAAAAGTGTCAGTAGTTCGACTGTAGTTTAATCTCAGAAATCCAGGTGTACTTTAAATGTGTCAGTAGTTTGACTGTAGTTTAATCTCAGAAATCCAGGTGTACTTTAAAAGTGTCAGTAGTTCGACTGTAGTTTAATCTCAGAAATCCAGGTGTACTTTAAAAGTGTCAGTAGTTCGACTGTAGTTTAATCTCAGAAATCCAGGTGTACTTTAAAAGTGTCAGTAGTTCGACTGTAGTTTATTGTCATCAGAATCCAGGTGTACTTGAAAAGTGTCAGTAGTTTGACTGTAGTTTAATCTCAGAAATCCAGGTGTACTTTAAAAGTGTCAGTAGTTCGACTGTAATTTAATCTCAGAAATCCAGGTGTACTTTAAAAGTGTCAGTAGTTCAACTGTAGTTTAATCTCAGAAATCCAGGTGTACTTTAAATGTGTCAGTAGTTCGACTGTAATTTAATCTCAGAAATCCAGGTGTACTTTAAAAGTGTCAGTAGTTCGACTGTAGTTTATTGCCATCAGAATCCATGTGTACTTTAAAAATGTCAGTAGTTCGACTGTAGTTTAATCTCAGAAATCCAGGTGTACTTTAAAAGTGTCAGTAGTTCGACTGTAGTTTAATTTCAGAAATCCAGGTGTACTTTAAAAGTGTCAGTAGTTTGATTGTAGTTTAATCTCATCAGAATAATGTCATCATAAATCATCACTCATTGTTCCATGTGTAGTTTACCATGTCGGTAGTCGGGCTGTAGTTGAACATGTCAGTATCTGGACTGTGCCTGATTGGTGTCAGTAGTGCGTCTGTAGATTGGTCTGGCTGTATTCTACAGTGCATGTGTCTCCAGTGTTTCTATGGCGACTGGGGAGGCAGCGCTGTTGGAATAACAACCAGAACCGCTGAACATCGACCGACCGCAGCGAACAACCACCAAAACTGCACTGTTAGAACAGAAGAAAGCAATACAGTTAGTGAAGCTGATAGCATCACGAATAGCATTGGTATATTTGTAGCAATAGCCAACAATACACTGTATGGGATAAAATTATAAATTTTTCTTTTTTGCCAAAAATCATTAGGATATTAAGTAAAGATCTTGTTCCATGAAGATATTCTGTAAATATCCTACTGTACAGATATCAAAAAAGTCATTTTTGATTAGTAATATGCATTGCTAAAAACTTCATTTGGACAACTTTAAAGCGATTTTGCACCCTCAGTTGGAGATTTTCAAATAGTTGTGTCTCAAACCATAAATCAATGGAAAGCTTATTTATTCAGCTTTCAGAAAAATGACTCTTATGGCTGGTTTTGTGGTCCTGGGTCTCATGTATATTACACATTTATATTACTATATTGTATTGTATGTTGTTTTTGCTTTTTAACACTTTATAGCACATCAGACAGAGCACATCATGGGTCTGGAACTGAGGCTCTTGTCCATGCAAAATCATGATTTGAGTATGTACCGTACATATAAACGGGGCTTGTTTGCTGTGCTGTGTGTGTGTGTATTATTCTAATCTGTGTGTGTGGGTTGTGTAGGCACAAAAAAAACTGTGATTAGCACGCTCTCTCTCTCTCTCTCTCTCTCTCTCTCTGTCTATCTCTCTCCTTCACTCTGTTTGTTAGGGTATAAAAATACATGCTGTTGTCAGGTGTTTTATGAGAAATGTTGCACATGATTGGAGCAGCCGTACGCAATAGATTACAGATGAGAAATATGATTCTGATGAAAAGCGCTTTATGTTTTCTCTGAGCAATTACACACAAGCACATTTCCTTGCTTCTCATTATTATATCCGGTCATTTTACAGGATAAAGGGAAATGCAGACTCCTGAGACTGCGTGTGTGTGTGTGTGTGTCACAAGTGCATGCATGAGTGTGATGTGATTGTGTGTGTGTGTGTGTGTGTGTGTGTGTGTGTGTTTGTTTGCTCTTTCCTTTGACATTTCTGTAATGTAAATGAGTTAGAAAGGTTAATCAACTCAGCTGGACTTAATAATGGACCTCCAGTATTGAACACACACACACACACACACACACACACACACATCTATCCTCATATGTGCACTTTAGATTATTTACACTCCTGCATTAGCCATCAAGAGTAAGACAAATGTTAACCAGCTATTCTGGTTTTCATCATCTCAGCGGCCATAATCGTCCTCTTACTGCTTTATTTGCATGTGTCTTTATGATTCCCTCTTCCACCCTTTCATCTCGTCGTCCTTTTCATCCTTTATTCCTCTTCTCTCTGGACCGGACTCCCCTCACTCTCTCCTCCTGTCACAAACACCGTTAATCCACCACTTATGAGGGATTTTCCGCAGCAGGGAATCTGGCAACCCCATGCCCTGTAATTTTGAGCACCGTGCTACTGCTTTTCTGAGATCAGCTTCGTTTTCTGACCTGCTTCAGATAATGGCCACTTGAGACCTGCGGATCTGATTTATTTTTTTTATTTTTTTTACAGTGCTGTTAAAACCAGAACCATTAGACTAGTGGAGATGAAAATGCTTGACCAAATGCTGTTTGTGTGTTACAGTGTCAAGGGGATGATTGAGATATCATTAAAGCAGATGTGTCAGGACTTTTATAGTTAGCTATTATTAAACCATAAAACAACATGTTTATTTCTTAAAATTAAAGGTGCAATAGGAGATCTTGGAAAATGCTAACATTAGCCTGTTAGCACTGAAATTTAACGCCCACCCTCCCTGCAATCGCTGTCCAAAGCCACGCCCCCCGAATGCATTTATTGCACCTTTAACGTAAACTGAAATCAATCAAATGGACAAAAAACTGGAAGTGATTTTATTTCAGCTAGTCACCAGTGAAACATTGCTCATTTTCATTTAGTTTAACTTCATATAATATAAGGTGAATAAAAACTATATAGCTATATAAAAAAGAAAAACAAAATTACTTAAATTAACATGGTAAAAATAAATATAGGACCTTAACCTTCAAATAGTGTGCTAAATATTTATTTAAAATATTTAATATTCATTATATGTTGGATTGACCTATGTATATAGTATAATAATATATTGTTACATTTTGTTTGTGCATTATTAGGTTTAATATTGTACTGTTTATTTAACCTTTAAAATGAAAATAGGATAAGTAGATTATGTTTGTATAATAACTGTATAATCTGATAAACACAATTCATTTGGAAACGAATGATAATGTCAGTTTTCAGCCGCAGAAACAGGAGGGTGTTTATGGGACCCTGAGGCTTTCAGTATCTTATGAGTCTCATATTAAATTTAAAGCCTGAATCATGTTTTAATAATGTCTGGTTGACAAAGTGCTTGCTGAGAAAGAGAGATCTGAAAATGAGAGCAGCAAAGCAGACAGAACGAGAGATCTGAGCTCCAGAAAATCCTGACAGTAAATCCTGACGGTGACCTTCATCTGATTTACGGCTCGCGATCATTTCTCATCCGTGAGTCACAGCATGTTTAATATGCTGAAACTGATCAGACCAATCAGACGAGCTGGAATCGTTTCACACAAACATCAGCCTCGTGCCTCGTCTCTCTCTAGAAAATGCTCTTTCTGTTTTTAAGTTCGTTTGTAATGTTTGAACAGTAACTCATCACATGTTCTGTCGTTCAGGGAGAATATTCGCAGTTTGATGCATGAGTGTAATATATATGCTAATTTAATGTACGTACACTTTATCACACATATGTGGAAATTGGAATTCAGCTTTAAAAATTAATAATTCTCATTATTCATGCATGACATTTCAAACAGATGTTGTAACAGGTTGAGAAAATTTTTCTTTTCTTTTTTTAATTAAATTATAAAATGATTAATTTAATGAAATATAATATTAAGTATATATATATATATATATATATATATATATTGAATAATATATGAAGTATTAGAATATATTTATTATTCATACAAATATAGCACTATATATTAAGTGTATTATACGACACTTCAGTACTTTAAAATGCATTGTATTTGCATATTTCTAGTAAAGTGTTGGATTTTCTTCTGCTGTGGTTGTTAATATCTGGCTGATATTTTAAGCGGCAGGATTTATGAAGCGCTCCTGTATTTAAATGTTAAAGGTCTCACTGTGCTCCTGTTTTTTTATGCTTTTGCTTAATTTGAAAAGCTTAAGTAAGGCAACTTGAGCTCTGCCCCAGAGGACTGTGGGTAATAAAGCTCTTAGACCGCAGTCTGAGATCAGTGTCGTCTTAAACTCCCATCATGCTCTGCGGCGGAGAGATTGATCCTGCATCTGGAAGAAAGGAAAGTTATTTAGCGTCAGACGCTGGATTAAAAAGATTAGAGGGATTTTATTTTAGAGAATACTGGAATATAAACACACTCATATACCATTAGTAAACATTCTTCACCTTTAGAAAACACACTCAAGGCAAAACACAACAGGGGAAAAAACTTAAAGATATCAGCATACTTCTCCTGCTAATTTATTACGTTTTTTTGTATTACAAGTGTATGGAAATGTTATGGAATGATACAATTATTTAAATAAGGCAGTTTCAAATTAAATGTGCTCTAATTTGCATAAATGATCAGAGAATACATCTGAAGGCTTTTTTGATTTTGTTAACATATTAGAGTTAAAAGCTTTTACTGTTGGGATTTTGGTCTTTTTATTACAAAAATTGTTTCCTGTCAGCAGAAAAAAGGAAGAAAAACAAGCATATTTTTTAGGAATAAAATGTTGTATAAATCAGTGTGAATGATATATGAAGAAACCCTTCTACAAATATCATCAGAATATCACTCAAATTTTACTCAAATATCACTCAAATGATTCGCGAACCCGATTCGCGATCCCCATAACTGACTCAAATGATTCGCGAAGCCGCTATGAACTCCCGAACTGATTCAAATGATTTGCGATCCGCAAACTGACTCAAATGATTCGCGAACCCGCTTTGAACTCCCAAACTGATTCAAATGATTCGCGATCCCCATAACTGACTCAAATGATTCGCGATCCCGCTCCGAACTCCCGAACTGATTCAAATGATTTGCGATCCGCAAACTGACTCAAATGATTCGCGAACCCGCTTTGAACTCCCAAACTGATTCAAATGGTTTGCGATCCCGCTACGAACTCCCAAACTGACTCAAATGATTCGCGAACCCGCTTTGAACTCCCAAACTGATTCAAATGGTTTGCGATCCCGCTCCGAACTCCCGAACTGATTCAAATGATTCGCGATCCCCAAACTGACTCAAATGATTCGCGAACCCGCTTTGAACTCCCGAACTGATTCAAATGATTCGCGATCCCCAAACTGACTCAAATGATTCGCGAACCCGCTTTGAACTCCCAAACTGACTCAAATGATTCGCGAACCCGATTCGCGATCCCCATAACTGACTCAAATGATTCGCGATCCAGTTATGAACTCCCGAACTGACTCAAATGATTCATGAACCCCAAACTCTAATAATTTACAAAGTATTAATATACTGTAATATTTTTGTTGTTGTTATAAAAAACAGACCTAAGCCATCGATAGCATTTAAAATGGCTTAAAATGCATTATATAAAAAAATAATGAGGCAATAATGATTGGTTAATAATAACACTGTTAAAATACATAATGTAGGCTAATAATAAATAAACTATTTATGTACATGTTATTACAAATGGCATGTGATTGCTGCTGTCACACTTACAGGACAATCAAATCCTTGTTTAGGCTACTGACCAAACATTTCATTCAAATCTTCACTAAATCTTTCATTTTTGGACACCTTTTTGCTATAGATGACACAGGCTTTAGAATTTCTTCAACAAAAAACGTGCACATCACAACCCTTACAAAAATAAACCATGGTTTTATCAAAGTAAAACTGCTTAGTTTCCTTTTGCATGATTTCTGAATGCTTGAGACTATAAAATAAATTAGAGTCATAATAAAGTTATAGCCACAGGTAAATGTCGAGAGCTACAATTGTGATTTGTAAATAATACAATTTATTCATTTAGTTTTTTATTTGATTAAAGTTATTTTTTCACCCCTATAGTAGGTGTTTTTTC
>NC_068393.1:230011-242508 GCF_023724105.1 Carassius gibelio
TGACTATGTAAGATGAGCCTTTAATTTTTAGAGTAAATATTTAATTCTTGAAAACGACTCAAAAATAGACGTTTGTCATTATGGTATAATTGGCTTTGCCACACATTAAAGTCAAACTTGGAATAATTTGAGTTCAGTTCGCTTCACACCTAGAGCCATTTTTGTTCGGTTCTATATAAAGTCTCACTTATTAGGTTGATTTCACATGCTCCCTCAGAAGAGAGCTGCCTATGTAGACAGCGAGCAGACGCTCATTGAACAGAGGTTGAGGAATCCTGTCGAAAACTTGCCTTGACATTTCTGACAAATTAGCAGGGTTAACGAATCCATAATGCACGATATACAGTATTATCATCATATTGGAATGTAGTTGGAAAAAAGTGTTGGGTTGTCATCCTAAAAATGCGTCACGCACACTGAATCAGGATAATTTTGTTCTCCTCTCTCTTAGATGGACCTATATTTACAGGAAATATTTGGTCCATCCATTTCTAAGATTGCGTACAGAGAGCAAGAAGATGTCCATCTCCTCTTCAATGCTTCAGAGATTCAAAGTCTATATTTAGGCCTATATTTATATTCCATCTTTTTGTATTCCACACTTTTTTTTGTGTGTGTGTGTGTGTGTGTGTGTGTGTGTGTGTGTGTGTGTGTGTGTGTGTGTGTGTGTGTGTGTGTGTGTGTGTGTGTGTGAGAGAGAGAGAGAGAGACTCTAATGTCACATATTGGAGTTAAAGTAACATCTCTACTGTGTAAAGTGACACCCTTCAGAGTGAAACATAAATCAATGAGAAACCTTTTAGTAATTGTATTATTTAAAAAAAACTATTTCAGTTTTAATAATTTTGGTAATTTAAATGTATCTAATTTCACTTCTAATTTTAATAAATTTAGTTTTTCAATTTAAACATTTTATTTAAGTTTTAGTAATTTTAGTACGTCAAATTAAACGTACTTCAGTTTTAGTAATTTTAGAATTTAAATGTATTTCAGTTGTCTTTTCAGTTTTATTTGTAATTTCATTATTTTGAACTTATTTCATTTCAATTTCATTACTTTAAAAAATCTATGTCAGTTTTAGTAATTTTGGCACTTTAAATGTATCTAATTTAATTTAAACTTATTTCAGTTTCCTTTCTAGAAAATGTAGCACATAAAAACTCAAGTTAAACTTATTTAGTTTAGTCATTTTATTACATAGTTTTATTTTAACGGCTTACACACATTTACATATATTTTATGCCTTTTTTCCAAACTTTCCTCTGATCAATACAGAGAGATTATCTACCAAAGAGAAATCATTTGATGAGTTTCATACACGTTTGATTCTCGCCCCAGTAATTATACTGTATTAGTAAGAAAGAACACACAGGTCTTTGTGGAAACATGTTTCACAGCAGAAGTCTTTAGTGACTGTGTAGTTGTCTTGTTAAACATCCAGTCAGTCACTAATGTGTAATTCAAACCGATTCAACAAAATTCATAGACTGAAATCAAATCACTTGATTGAGCTGCTTCGTTTGTGTGTATCTTTGTATTATTCTGCAGATCCCAGCATTTGTATCTCATCACACTGAACTCATTCCTGTGTAAAATATCATTTGTTTTGTCAGACGTGCTGCAGGAATCACTGCATTCAGATTTGCTTCGGAAGCTGCAGACGTGTTAACTCACTCACACCTTTACTGAGAGAGACTCTCGCTATGAGATCAGCCACACGTGTGTGTGTGTGTGTGTGTGTGTGTGTGTGTGTGCGCACCTGTACAAGAGCATAGAAACTTTCACCTTCCAGCACCACAAAACTGCTTCATTGCCATAGTGATGAAAGGCACAGAAAGAAAAAGTTTTTAACCACCCACACGAACTAAAACCACCCACACTGACTGACGAGATCTCTCTCTCTCTCTCTCTCTCTCTCTCTCGATCAACAGCATCACACACAGTACTACACACATCTATCTATCTATCTATCTATCTATCTATCTATCTATCTATCTATCTATCTATCTATCTATCTATCTATCTATCTATCTAAATTAAGATTTTGTTCATCAAGGCTGCATTAAACTGATCAAAAGTGACAGTAAAGACATTTGCTACAATGTTACACAAATGCTACAAAAATGTTTAAATGTTCCAAAAGATTTCTATGTCAAATAAATGCTCTTTTGAACTTTCTATTCATCTGTGAATCCTAAAAAAAATGGTTTGAGAGCGAAATGTCATTCATACAACATTCATGGAATGTTTGACTAATGTTTTTTTTTTTTTTTTTTTGATGTTACTAGTTCGGAATTTTCAGAGCACATTCAAAAGTAACGTTCCCATAACGCTTGCAAAATGATACAATGTAATGTTTCCTTAACATTCCCATAACCAAGAGAGAAGTTTCTATTCATCAATAAAATGTATCACGGTTTCCACAAAAACATTATGTGTTCAACATTGATAATAATCTTCATGTTTCTTGAGCAGTAAATCATCATATAATTCTGATTTCTGAAGATCATGTGACACTGAAGACTGGAGGAATGATGCTGAAAATACAGCGGAGCATCACAGAAATACATTACACTTTAACACAGATTCACACAGAAAACTTAATATTTAGGTTATTTCTACTGTATTTTTGATCAAATAAATGCAGCACTGGTGAGCAGAAGAGACTCTTTCAGGTCTGTCTGTGTTTTCAGTTCTTTGTCAGTCTTTCGTTCACATTCTCTTCACGTCTGCGCTCTCATTTATCAGAGATTGAATTCTGCTCTGTCATTCCAGAACAATTTAGATACGCTGTTAAGCTTAATTGAAATATCCTTTCTCTGTTTCTCTGTGACTCTCTCTCTCTCTCTCTCTCTCTGTCTCTCTCTCTCTCTCTGTCTCTCTGTCTTTTCACACTTTTAACGCTGCACACTTTCAGATTTCTCAGAGCAATTTCAGAGAAACTTTGTAAGATCCAATTATGTATTGTTTCTCTGGGTGTTTTTGTCTGTTCTGCTCTCAGGATCTGTCCGTTTCTCGCTCTTTTCATTAATTAGCGTTTGTTCAGTTTTCTCTAACGAGAGGCAAAGGTTTCACTGTGCTCGCGTCATGGCCTTCATCGCCATGGAAACTACACATTACATACCTGCTTCGACGCGCTATTTTCACACCAGAACTTATGGAGGCTTTCAGCAGTTTGCTTTTCTTTCTGTGATGCATTTCATGAACCGGCAGTCACACACACACACACACACACCTGAGGGCTGCTGCGGGACAGACAGACGCAGATTGACAGATGAAGAGAGACAGGTGTATTAGTGTGTGTAATGGAGGGAGAATCGGATGATGGATGTCTCACTTTCGCTTATTCTCTTCTTTAAGTGAAGGAACACACACACACACACACACACAATATACATTCTGTAAAATTTGCATTTGTATTATTTGCATTAAAGCAAATGTCAGTCTTTGACCTTTCTTTGTACATGTGATATTTTCAAACGCTGTGTGATTGTGTGTGTTTGTGACAGATGGAGAAATGTCTTTGTTTCGTATTCTTGGCTTTTCATCTAAAATGTTTGGCTTTAATACAAATTATAATATAAGTTTGTGTTTATACTCTAGATTGTTTCTAATGTGTTTATCGTTTCTCAGAATCTTTATCTGTCCTTCAAAATCCCTAAAGTATGTACTGTGCAGTACAGTTATTTATTCAGACATTGTCTTGACACAAAACAACTTTCAATGTGTGTTTCAAGGTGATTCGTGCCGTACGTCAGTGGAGCTCTTTTATAGTGAGACACATTATTCTACAGCCGCAGGATATCAGAACATGAGAGAAAGAAAAGAGAGAAGAATAATATTTATAATATGTCTCTTAATATGTATGGTATATGTGCAAAGTATGTAAGTCAGATTTATTATGTAGCCTAGGCTGTATTTTTGTTTTTATGATAAGATTGCAGTGGTTGTAGTTTGATGTAACAAGAAATACTAATGTACTTTAACAGTGTCATAATCAGGCTGTCCAACAGTAATATCAGTACTTTTGGCTGTAGTTTATTGTCATCAGAATTCAGGTGTACTTTAAAAGTGTCAGTAGTTCGACTGTAGTTTGTTGTCATCAGATTCCAGGTTTACTTTAAAAGTGTCAGTAGTTCGACTGTAGTTTAATCTCAGAAATCCAGGTGTACTTTAAAAGTGTCAGTAGTTCGACTGTAGTTTAATCTCAGAAATCCAGGTGTACTTTAAATGTGTCAGTAGTTTGACTGTAGTTTAATCTCAGAAATCCAGGTGTACTTTAAAAGTGTCAGTAGTTCGACTGTAGTTTAATCTCAGAAATCCAGGTGTACTTTAAAAGTGTCAGTAGTTCGACTGTAGTTTAATCTCAGAAATCCAGGTGTACTTTAAAAGTGTCAGTAGTTCGACTGTAGTTTATTGTCATCAGAATCCAGGTGTACTTGAAAAGTGTCAGTAGTTCGACTGTAGTTTAATCTCAGAAATCCAGGTGTACTTTAAAAGTGTCAGTAGTTCGACTGTAATTTAATCTCAGAAATCCAGGTGTACTTTAAAAGTGTCAGTAGTTCGACTGTAGTTTAATCTCAGAAATCCAGGTGTACTTTAAAAGTGTCAGTAGTTCGACTGTAGTTTAATCTCAGAAATCCAGGTGTACTTTAAATGTGTCAGTAGTTCGACTGTAGTTTAATCTCAGAAATCCAGGTGTACTTTAAAAGTGTCAGTAGTTCAACTGTAGTTTATTGCCATCAGAATCCAGGTGTACTTTAAAAGTGTCAGTAGTTCGACTGTAGTTTAATCTCAGAAATCCAGGTGTACTTTAAAAGTGTCAGTAATTCGACTGTAGTTTAATCTCAGAAATCCAGGTGTACTTTAAAAGTGTCAGTAGTTCGACTGTAGTTTAATCTCAGAAATCCAGGTGTACTTTAAAAGTGTCAGTAATTCGACTGTAGTTTAATCTCAGAAATCCAGGTGTACTTTAAAAGTGTCAGTAGTTCAACTGTAGTTTATTGCCATCAGAATCCAGGTGTACTTTAAAAGTGTCAGTAGTTCGACTGTAGTTTAATCTCAGAAATCCAGGTGTACTTTAAAAGTGTCAGTTGTTCAACTGTAGTTTATTGCCATCAGAATCCAGGTGTACTTTAAAAGTCTCAGTAGTTCGACTGTAGTTTAATCTCAGAAATCCAGGTGTACTTTAAAAGTGTCAGTAATTCGACTGTAGTTTAATCTCAGAAATCCAGGTGTACTTTAAAAGTGTCAGTAGTTTGACTGTAGTTTAATCTCAGAAATCCAGGTGTACTTTAAAAGTGTCAGTAGTTCGACTGTAGTTTATTGCCATCAGAATCCAGGTGTACTTTAAAAGTGTCAGTAGTTCGACTGTAGTTTAATCTCAGAAATCCAGGTGTACTTTAAAAGTGTCAGTAGTTCGACTATAGTTTAATCTCAGAAATCCAGGTGTACTTTAAAAGTGTCAGTAGTTTGACTGTAGTTTATTGCCATCAGAATCCAGGTGTACTTTAAAAGTGTCAGTAGTTCGACTGTAGTTTAATCTCAGAAATCCAGGTGTACTTTAAAAGTGTCAGTAGTTCGACTGTAATTTAATCTCAGAAATCCAGGTGTACTTTAAAAGTGTCAGTAGTTCGACTGTAGTTTATTGCCATCAGAATCCAGGTGTACTTTAAAAGTGTCAGTAGTTCGACTGTAGTTTAATCTCAGAAATCCAGGTGTACTTTAAAAGTGTCAGTAGTTCGACTGTAGTTTAATCTCAGAAATCCAGGTGTACTTTAAAAGTGTCAGTAGTTCAACTGTAGTTTAATCTCAGAAATCCAGGTGTACTTTAAATGTGTCAGTAGTTCGACTGTAATTTAATCTCAGAAATCCAGGTGTACTTTAAAAGTGTCAGTAGTTCGACTGTAGTTTATTGCCATCAGAATCCATGTGTACTTTAAAAATGTCAGTAGTTCGACTGTAGTTTAATCTCAGAAATCCAGGTGTACTTTAAAAGTGTCAGTAGTTCGACTGTAGTTTAATTTCAGAAATCCAGGTGTACTTTAAAAGTGTCAGTAGTTTGATTGTAGTTTAATCTCATCAGAATAATGTCATCATAAATCATCACTCATTGTTCCATGTGTAGTTTACCATGTCGGTAGTCGGGCTGTAGTTGAACATGTCAGTATCTGGACTGTGCCTGATTGGTGTCAGTAGTGCGTCTGTAGATTGGTCTGGCTGTATTCTACAGTGCATGTGTCTCCAGTGTTTCTATGGCGACTGGGGAGGCAGCGCTGTTGGAATAACAACCAGAACCGCTGAACATCGACCGACCGCAGCGAACAACCACCAAAACTGCACTGTTAGAACAGAAGAAAGCAATACAGTTAGTGAAGCTGATAGCATCACGAATAGCATTGGTATATTTGTAGCAATAGCCAACAATACACTGTATGGGATAAAATTATAAATTTTTCTTTTTTGCCAAAAATCATTAGGATATTAAGTAAAGATCTTGTTCCATGAAGATATTCTGTAAATATCCTACTGTACAGATATCAAAAAAGTCATTTTTGATTAGTAATATGCATTGCTAAAAACTTCATTTGGACAACTTTAAAGCGATTTTGCACCCTCAGTTGGAGATTTTCAAATAGTTGTGTCTCAAACCATAAATCAATGGAAAGCTTATTTATTCAGCTTTCAGAAAAATGACTCTTATGGCTGGTTTTGTGGTCCTGGGTCTCATGTATATTACACATTTATATTACTATATTGTATTGTATGTTGTTTTTGCTTTTTAACACTTTATAGCACATCAGACAGAGCACATCATGGGTCTGGAACTGAGGCTCTTGTCCATGCAAAATCATGATTTGAGTATGTACCGTACATATAAACGGGGCTTGTTTGCTGTGCTGTGTGTGTGTGTATTATTCTAATCTGTGTGTGTGGGTTGTGTAGGCACAAAAAAAACTGTGATTAGCACGCTCTCTCTCTCTCTCTCTCTCTCTCTCTCTGTCTATCTCTCTCCTTCACTCTGTTTGTTAGGGTATAAAAATACATGCTGTTGTCAGGTGTTTTATGAGAAATGTTGCACATGATTGGAGCAGCCGTACGCAATAGATTACAGATGAGAAATATGATTCTGATGAAAAGCGCTTTATGTTTTCTCTGAGCAATTACACACAAGCACATTTCCTTGCTTCTCATTATTATATCCGGTCATTTTACAGGATAAAGGGAAATGCAGACTCCTGAGACTGCGTGTGTGTGTGTGTGTGTCACAAGTGCATGCATGAGTGTGATGTGATTGTGTGTGTGTGTGTGTGTGTGTGTGTGTGTGTGTTTGTTTGCTCTTTCCTTTGACATTTCTGTAATGTAAATGAGTTAGAAAGGTTAATCAACTCAGCTGGACTTAATAATGGACCTCCAGTATTGAACACACACACACACACACACACACACACACACATCTATCCTCATATGTGCACTTTAGATTATTTACACTCCTGCATTAGCCATCAAGAGTAAGACAAATGTTAACCAGCTATTCTGGTTTTCATCATCTCAGCGGCCATAATCGTCCTCTTACTGCTTTATTTGCATGTGTCTTTATGATTCCCTCTTCCACCCTTTCATCTCGTCGTCCTTTTCATCCTTTATTCCTCTTCTCTCTGGACCGGACTCCCCTCACTCTCTCCTCCTGTCACAAACACCGTTAATCCACCACTTATGAGGGATTTTCCGCAGCAGGGAATCTGGCAACCCCATGCCCTGTAATTTTGAGCACCGTGCTACTGCTTTTCTGAGATCAGCTTCGTTTTCTGACCTGCTTCAGATAATGGCCACTTGAGACCTGCGGATCTGATTTATTTTTTTTATTTTTTTTACAGTGCTGTTAAAACCAGAACCATTAGACTAGTGGAGATGAAAATGCTTGACCAAATGCTGTTTGTGTGTTACAGTGTCAAGGGGATGATTGAGATATCATTAAAGCAGATGTGTCAGGACTTTTATAGTTAGCTATTATTAAACCATAAAACAACATGTTTATTTCTTAAAATTAAAGGTGCAATAGGAGATCTTGGAAAATGCTAACATTAGCCTGTTAGCACTGAAATTTAACGCCCCACCCTCCCTGCAATCGCTGTCCAAAGCCACGCCCCCCGAATGCATTTATTGCACCTTTAACGTAAACTGAAATCAATCAAATGGACAAAAAACTGGAAGTGATTTTATTTCAGCTAGTCACCAGTGAAACATTGCTCATTTTCATTTAGTTTAACTTCATATAATATAAGGTGAATAAAAACTATATAGCTATATAAAAAAGAAAAACAAAATTACTTAAATTAACATGGTAAAAATAAATATAGGACCTTAACCTTCAAATAGTGTGCTAAATATTTATTTAAAATATTTAATATTCATTATATGTTGGATTGACCTATGTATATAGTATAATAATATATTGTTACATTTTGTTTGTGCATTATTAGGTTTAATATTGTACTGTTTATTTAACCTTTAAAATGAAAATAGGATAAGTAGATTATGTTTGTATAATAACTGTATAATCTGATAAACACAATTCATTTGGAAACGAATGATAATGTCAGTTTTCAGCCGCAGAAACAGGAGGGTGTTTATGGGACCCTGAGGCTTTCAGTATCTTATGAGTCTCATATTAAATTTAAAGCCTGAATCATGTTTTAATAATGTCTGGTTGACAAAGTGCTTGCTGAGAAAGAGAGATCTGAAAATGAGAGCAGCAAAGCAGACAGAACGAGAGATCTGAGCTCCAGAAAATCCTGACAGTAAATCCTGACGGTGACCTTCATCTGATTTACGGCTCGCGATCATTTCTCATCCGTGAGTCACAGCATGTTTAATATGCTGAAACTGATCAGACCAATCAGACGAGCTGGAATCGTTTCACACAAACATCAGCCTCGTGCCTCGTCTCTCTCTAGAAAATGCTCTTTCTGTTTTTAAGTTCGTTTGTAATGTTTGAACAGTAACTCATCACATGTTCTGTCGTTCAGGGAGAATATTCGCAGTTTGATGCATGAGTGTAATATATATGCTAATTTAATGTACGTACACTTTATCACACATATGTGGAAATTGGAATTCAGCTTTAAAAATTAATAATTCTCATTATTCATGCATGACATTTCAAACAGATGTTGTAACAGGTTGAGAAAATTTTTCTTTTCTTTTTTTAATTAAATTATAAAATGATTAATTTAATGAAATATAATATTAAGTATATATATATATATATATATATATATATTGAATAATATATGAAGTATTAGAATATATTTATTATTCATACAAATATAGCACTATATATTAAGTGTATTATACGACACTTCAGTACTTTAAAATGCATTGTATTTGCATATTTCTAGTAAAGTGTTGGATTTTCTTCTGCTGTGTTGTTAATATCTGGCTGATATTTTAAGCGGCAGGATTTATGAAGCGCTCCTGTATTTAAATGTTAAAGGTCTCACTGTGCTCCTGTTTTTTTATGCTTTTGCTTAATTTGAAAAGCTTAAGTAAGGCAACTTGAGCTCTGCCCCAGAGGACTGTGGGTAATAAAGCTCTTAGACCGCAGTCTGAGATCAGTGTCGTCTTAAACTCCCATCATGCTCTGCGGCGGAGAGATTGATCCTGCATCTGGAAGAAAGGAAAGTTATTTAGCGTCAGACGCTGGATTAAAAAGATTAGAGGGATTTTATTTTAGAGAATACTGGAATATAAACACACTCATATACCATTAGTAAACATTCTTCACCTTTAGAAAACACACTCAAGGCAAAACACAACAGGGGAAAAAACTTAAAGATATCAGCATACTTCTCCTGCTAATTTATTACGTTTTTTTGTATTACAAGTGTATGGAAATGTTATGGAATGATACAATTATTTAAATAAGGCAGTTTCAAATTAAATGTGCTCTAATTTGCATAAATGATCAGAGAATACATCTGAAGGCTTTTTTTGATTTTGTTAACATATTAGAGTTAAAAGCTTTTACTGTTGGGATTTTGGTCTTTTTATTACAAAAATTGTTTCCTGTCAGCAGAAAAAAGGAAGAAAAACAAGCATATTTTTTAGGAATAAAATGTTGTATAAATCAGTGTGAATGATATATGAAGAAACCCTTCTACAAATATCATCAGAATATCACTCAAATTTTACTCAAATATCACTCAAATGATTCGCGAACCCGATTCGCGATCCCCATAACTGACTCAAATGATTCGCGAAGCCGCTATGAACTCCCGAACTGATTCAAATGATTTGCGATCCGCAAACTGACTCAAATGATTCGCGAACCCGCTTTGAACTCCCAAACTGATTCAAATGATTCGCGATCCCCATAACTGACTCAAATGATTCGCGATCCCGCTCCGAACTCCCGAACTGATTCAAATGATTTGCGATCCGCAAACTGACTCAAATGATTCGCGAACCCGCTTTGAACTCCCAAACTGATTCAAATGGTTTGCGATCCCGCTACGAACTCCCAAACTGACTCAAATGATTCGCGAACCCGCTTTGAACTCCCAAACTGATTCAAATGGTTTGCGATCCCGCTCCGAACTCCCGAACTGATTCAAATGATTCGCGATCCCCAAACTGACTCAAATGATTCGCGAACCCGCTTTGAACTCCCGAACTGATTCAAATGATTCGCGATCCCCAAACTGACTCAAATGATTCGCGAACCCGCTTTGAACTCCCAAACTGACTCAAATGATTCGCGAACCCGATTCGCGATCCCCATAACTGACTCAAATGATTCGCGATCCAGTTATGAACTCCCGAACTGACTCAAATGATTCATGAACCCCAAACTCTAATAATTTACAAAGTATTAATATACTGTAATATTTTTGTTGTTGTTATAAAAAACAGACCTAAGCCATCGATAGCATTTAAAATGGCTTAAAATGCATTATATAAAAAAATAATGAGGCAATAATGATTGGTTAATAATAACACTGTTAAAATACATAATGTAGGCTAATAATAAATAAACTATTTATGTACATGTTATTACAAATGGCATGTGATTGCTGCTGTCACACTTACAGGACAATCAAATCCTTGTTTAGGCTACTGACCAAACATTTCATTCAAATCTTCACTAAATCTTTCATTTTTGGACACCTTTTTGCTATAGATGACACAGGCTTTAGAATTTCTTCAACAAAAAACGTGCACATCACAACCCTTACAAAAATAAACCATGGTTTTATCAAAGTAAAACTGCTTAGTTTCCTTTTGCATGATTTCTGAATGCTTGAGACTATAAAATAAATTAGAGTCATAATAAAGTTATAGCCACAGGTAAATGTCGAGAGCTACAATTGTGATTTGTAAATAATACAATTTATTCATTTAGTTTTTTATTTGATTAAAGTTATTTTTTCACCCCTATAGTAGGTGTTTTTTCCATCATCATATTTGAGGAAGGGGGGCACAACAATAAATCCTGCTTATGGGAACCCTTAAGGTGTTGTTATACACGTCTCTGGGAATGTGTGCTCTACTACACACACACACACACACACACACACACACACGTCTGCCATATGTTGCCACCCCTCAAAAATTCCTGTCCCCTTCTCGCCACCCCATCAATATTTCTCTAGATCCGCTCCTGATTGTAATTGAAACCTGAAGGCACAAATATAGTGCAAGTGTAATAAAATTATTAATAATTTTGGATGCACTGGATTATATTTGGATTTCTTTCCAAAAAGAACAAAATGCATGAAAAAAAACTATGTTTTTGCCTGTGGCGTCTTTCTTCAAGTCCATGAACACATGTGCTTACAGCTACACACGCTTGATTTCACGACTCATTGCGTTACTTTATGTGTCAGCGTGCAAACTAATAATGCAACACATATGCATGTTGCCTTCTCAGCATTGCTGCAAGGCTCCCTACAGCAGCCTTAGCAGAAACATGTGCTCTTAATTTCCCCTTTCAGATCAAAAACCTTCATAGCAGAGAAGTTTAAATCAGAGAGAAAGAGGAACAAGTAAAGATGGAGGGATGTGAACATGTCACAGGGGCTGATGGGGTTTGATGATAAAAGTCTCTCGGAGGCTCTTGACATTTCTAACACAGAGCGAGCGGATGGACGGATATCAGTGGCAGAGATCCCTGTGATGCCCTGAAGGAGAGACGCGACGCTGGGATGAATGAGTCTGAGAGAGAAACAGCAGTTTAAAAATACAGTGATTAGTTATAGCAGAACCTCAGATGCACACCGTCATCTTTATATTTGAGGCAGTTGGCATGTTATGCATCGTTTAGTTAATCTTAGTAAATCTGTGTGTTTCTGTGTGTGTGTGTGTGTGTGTATGTGTGTTTGTGTGCGCGCGCGCGCGTGTGTGTGTGTGTGTGTGTGTGTGTGTGTGTGTGTGTGTTCATCACTTCTGTAATTACTAATCAGTGTGTGCTGGTGTTTGAAGGACGCTCATGATTA